>NC_040028.1:12520243-12617743 GCF_000972845.2 Larimichthys crocea
AGTAAGTTACTTGAAGCTCTCTGGACAACTGTCTCTGTTCTGTGGATGGCATGAACACCTCCCTCAGGTTGACCGGGCAAGTCTGCAGCGTGAGTGAAAAGGTCATCTAAGTAGACAACACAGCAGGGGATGCCAGGACCCTGTTTTGAAACCCTGACCCTGAACCTGAACTGCCTGAAGCCCTGGTCAATGGAGTAGGTGGTCTTTGGGTGTGCCTCTGGCGCCAACTCTGCCTAGTCCAGGGCGTCATCAACACAGTGCAGTGGGTAGGAGTTCTTATGTACAACTTCATTGAGGAAGCAGTAGTCAATGCAGAAGCACTAGGAGCTTTTCTTCTTTTGACCAAGACAGCTCGACCTGCCCAGGAGCTGCTGGAGAAGACTGTAAGAACCCCTAGGAACCTTCCATTCTGAGTGTTCTAGTGGCGAAAGACGGTACTATAAACTCTTTAAAATTTGATCATCATATCAAAGGAATGTGTCTCTAATCTACATACACGTATGCTCAACTGCAACTGTTTACTTTAGTCTTTGGCAATGACATACATTCACCTCCTATTTGACTTAGAAGTTGAAATCCCTTTCAATATTTGTCTTTAGAGTTGTATTGTTATAGTAAAAAGATAAATGCTGTTACCCTGGTTTTGACAAACAGGTGCAAAACTTAAAGAAAAGGTCTCTATGTAGAGAAAAATCAGCAGTAGAGGTGAGGAGGAAGGAGGGGTGGGCAGGAAGAAAATAGATAAATCAGTTGTATGACAGAGAGCTTTAGTCAGAACGCTGCCAGAGCTCAGCAGCTTCAACTCTCTCTAGTGATGGAGACCTTGGAGGGAAGTGAATTTGCTTTCCAGAACTCTCAACACCTCCTGCAGGAAGTCAATTAGTCCTCACTTTGAGTACATGCTGTCTTACATTCTGATGTCCGTCATCTCTCTGCTCACTGCAGCTCTTAACCTGCTGGTCATAACCTCTATCTCCCACTTCAGGTAGACATTCTTTCATTTATGAAACCGATATAACATATATATATATATATATATATATATATATATATATATATATATATATATATATATATATATATATATATATATATATATATAAATATAAATAAAAAAAAAAACATAAGAGAATTTTTTCAAGAAATGTTTTTGTGTTGCAGTCTTTGCTTTATTTGCTTTTATCTGAACAAGGATTGATATTTTAACAGCGATACATATATTGGGTCTTCCTTCCCAGGCAGCTCCACACCCCCACCAACCTCATCCTCCTTTTCTGGCTGTCTCAGATTTCTTCTTGGCCTCCTCATGTTTTCTTCAAATTATGCTCTTAGATGGCTGCTGGTTACTTGGTGACCTCATGTGTTCTCTGTTCAGTATTATAGATTATGTTGTTTCTTCTGCCTCAGTAGGAAACATGGTAATAATATCTTTTGACCGCTATGTGGCTATTTGTCATCCTCTGCATTACTCCACTCAAATCACACAAAAAAGAATTCAAGTCTGTATTTGTCTGTGTTGGATATGTTCTGTAATCTTGCAAAGTCTGATTCTTAATGATATCCTACAGCAACCAGGCAGATATCACTCCTGCTTTGGAGAATGTGTATTTTTCATTAACTACATTGCTGGAATTGCAGATCTTTTGTTTTCCTTTGTTTTTCCCATCACTGTTATTGTTCTTTTGTATATGAGAGTGTTTGTGGGCGTGGTCTCAGGCTCCATGCCATGAGGTCCCACATTGCAGCGTTACACTCCAGAGATCAGAGAGATCTTACAGTCCAGATAATATGATGAATACTTCTTCTGCAACTTCGTAATATGTCTGTACTATTTTAACTCCTGTTTAAACCCTCTGATCTACGCCCTTTTTTATCCATGGTTTAGAAAATCAATTAAGCTCATTGTTACACTGAAGATACTGCAGCCAGACTCCTGTGATGCCAACATATTGTAGTCTCTGCCTGGTGCCTGAATCTAGACCTTCAGCATGAAGAGAAGAATGTATTAGGTCATAGTGATGAGAAATTGAATACTGCGGATCATATTTGGGTCATTTTGCTTGTGTACGTTATAATATAATGTTCTCCATGAATGACTATTCCCCAGTACAACAGTGAATTTATATTCCTGTGGCACAATTCTGTTGTGCTGGCTGTGTACTTCTTCTACAGCCAGCGCCGGTTCTGGCCAAATTATGGGTGCTCGTGCGCCCCTCACGGAGACTGCGCCCTGGGCAGTCTGAAGAACTAGAAAAATAAATAAATCTCTATAAATATAAAAAGAGAGAAACAGATCTCCACAGGCACTGTTTCTCAGCTTTATTTCTTCACAAGTCAGTTAAACATACCTCTCTTTAACCAGAGCTATACTAAAGCTAATGTCCTATACAGCATTAAATGTAAGATTTAACATATATTGTGAGGGCTGTAGTTTATATTTTGTAAATTTTCATTTATATTCAGTTGTCTTTTCAGCCATGTTAGTGGTATGGTTTCAGGGATGGCAATGGCGGTTTACCAGTCGGCTCACCACTTTTTTCCTGAGGGGAATATCTCAAAACCTACTGATTGATTACTGTGAAATTTTGTACTTACTTTATGTGTCTGCCAGAATTTAAGGCTACTGACTTTGCAGATACTCTGATTGACATCTGTGACTTTTAGTGAAATGTCTTGTTAAATTCTTGTGTCAGAAGTCTGGATCTGAGTCCCGACTCCTGCAACATTTGTTCAGAAATTCAATCTTATCTACAAAAAAGGCACCAGTGAGCTTCAGAGTTAAATGCAGCAAAGGTTTTATTCTCTTCACAGAAAATACAACCTATTTTGTTCATGAAGGAAAACAGTTTTTTAGCTCAAACATCATCTTTTATATTGGTATAATCGCAACAAGGTACCACCCATTTTCCGTCTCCTCCAATAAATAATAATATTAACTCACATGATTCTTAGTATCCATTCAAGTTATTTGGGGCTGGGTTTTCTAAATTTCTCATAGCATGTATCAAAACTGTTCAATTTTTGCGTGTCATTGACCACACTTCACCTGGGCTGTATTTCTACCTCGTGTCTGTCCCTCCCTTTTCCACACAATTATGTTTCATAATCTGTATTGCATTTTTGAAGTTTCTGCTTATGGCTTTGATTGTGTTACTTATATTTCACTTTGTGACTCTTTCAAGTCACAGAAAAATGTGTTGTGAGGCAGATTTTTTACATGTCACCAACACTGACCCATTTACACAACTGGAATATATAACACTTCCAGAGACTTTTTACCTATAACTGTCAATATGTTTTAAAGTGTCACTATGATCAAAATGTGTAGTACATGGTAGACTACATGGATTGGAGGATTAATCCTAACATACTATCATTTAAACAGTGCACATTCTCAAAAGTGGTTACATAATAAGAGATACACGTAAAATCCACCACTCATTTCCAGCCCGTTTTGGTTTAATTATCCTCACAGGTTGAAATGCTATGTAGACGGTGGTACTGTTCAACAACAGTCTTTTGAGCACTGGTCAAGTGGGTGACATCCTGTCACATATGGCCATTCTCACACCAAAGATCTATCATACTGCTCCCTCTACATCTGTAATTGAGTGTATTGCATGTTTCATTTCAGAAAATCTGGCCTTCATTAGGTTGTAGCTCGTTGTCTGTCTTACTACGGTTGAAAATATGCGTTTTGTGTTTTAACAACGTTTCAATTAAGAGATTTTTTTCAAGTGAATGCAATACGCTTTAGTACTTCTTCTTCTTCGCTCACATAAAAAACTACAGGTGCACCGGCAATAATAGTTCCCAGTAATTCACTTCCGTTGTGTAGTTTTTTGTTTGCAGCGTTTCTTTTTATTTGCAGCGCTGTTTCTTTTATTTGCAGCGCCGTTTCTTTCTTTTATTTTCAGCACTGTTTCTTTTTGTTTGCAACATTTCTTTTATTTGCAGCACTGTTTCTTTTTCTTTGCAGCGTTTCTTTTATTTGCAGCGCTGTTTCTTTTTGTTTGCAGCGTTTCTTTTATTTGCAGCATTGAGGGTTCCCGGCCACCGTAGAGGTCTGCAGCCAGGTGCCTCTCAAATACCAAGTAATTTTACTCGTGTTGCATTAGTTGTGTCCTGTGCAGTACCGCTTGTTTTGATTCAGAGAGGCAATATTTTGAACATCTTGGAAGCCATTTGAGGAGATCTGAAGTAGTTGCATGTGTATTTAAAAACTGCACCTTCAGCTCAAACATATATTCAACCTTCGCCTCACACAGACAGGAAGCATTATCCGCATGGCCTTGAAGACTTTAAAGATGAAGTATTGAAAAAATACTCCAGTTGTTGCTCAGGATGAGTCATTGTTTGACACAAGGATCTATCTAGGATCATAAAGGACAAGTTTGGCAGACTTTTTGTCAAGTTAGAGAGTACCTTTAATGTGTCAAACAAGTACATTGACGAAATTGTTAATGAGTTTCACTTCATATCATGCACAGCATCAGTTCCTGTTATAAGAGAGTTGATCGAGTCTACTCTAAGGACCCATAGCTGTGAGTTGGGCACAGCTGTAATCTCTGATTTGGTTAAAATTCTCAGCGAGGCACACTCAATAAGCTCAGCTTTGGCAAGCAATGGTCCCTTTTCAACATCCTAGAGGAGAAGAGAGTTAATGAAGGAGCATTTTTTAGTTGTTGAACCAAAAGGGTATATACTGGAGAGAAAAGAGGGCAAAACATTCCAGTATGTGCCAACATTGCAATCCCTCACAGGTTCAAGAAAATCAAGAAAAACTATTGGATACTGATAGAAATTCAGCAACAGCCTTACAGTACCAATCTTTTCATGATGGATCCAACTTCCAGAAGAATGTTTTTTTCTTTGAAGAGGACAGACAGTCTTATCCTGTACATTGATGACTTTGAGGTGTGCAATCCTTTGGGAACTTCAAAAAAAAAACAAAGTCACAGCTGTGTATTGGATCTTGGGAAACATTCCAGCACAGTCTCAATCAGCATTAAGATCCATTAATTTAGCCGTTTTGTGTAAGGCATTTGGATACCAGAAAGTGTTAAAGCCTTTGCTAACGGATCTAAGGACTTTAGAAAGAGATGGCTTATTTGTTCCAGAGCTCACTCAGTTGCAGGCTTTGTTGAAAGCTTCTCTGGTTGTTATGCTTGCTGTTTTTGTCTTGCTGAGTGATCTGAGTATCAGTCAAGAGTGTCGGGCCAGACTCAAAACAGGACTCAGATGCTGAGGTGTCAGTGAGCTGATTTATTTTGAAACAACAAAACCCTCGACAGAGTGATGCTACAACAGGCTATAAAAAACAGACCTAAACTAAGGTAGACAAAAACACTCCAAAGGAGGAAAAGACTCTAAACTGGTTATGAAAAATGTATCAAAATCACTCACAAGGAGGAAAATCAAAGGCTGCAAAACATTAACTGAAATCTCTCCAAGGGAGGCTGAAAAAACAACTAAACTAAGCACTATGAAACAATAAGCTAGACTAAGAAAATTACAACACGAAATCACTCTTTCGAGGAGGAAACAAAAACACACAAACAAAAACGTTAAGACTATGGCAAGACTAGGAATTAGCTTTGGTGTACGATCAGATGACGAAACACTTTGGCACAGGACAAAGGGAGACACAGACAAGATATACACAGGGTAATGGGGAACAGGTGGAAACATTCAGGGCGGGGAAGACAATCAGACCGGTGACACATGAGGAAGGGCAAGTGACCTGAAACGAGAGGGCAGGTAAATTTCAAAATAAAACAGGAAATGACGAGACAGAACAAAAACCCAGCTTGACCTCACCGCAGTGTGACAAGGAGAGGTGAGATCTGTTTTTTTTTCAACAGAGAACTGAGGAGCAACATGAAGTACATGTTCAGACTTCTTTGTCCAGTCTGAATAATTACCCGTGCTACAGTATGGTGTGAAAAAACAATGTGCACTGTCTGAAAAACTTTTATGTTACATCTGGGTACCCTCCATATGTTTTACATGACCTTCTTGAAGGCATCATTCCATTGGAATTGGCATTGTCTTTTGATGTCCTCATCAAGAAGAAGTATTTTTCTCTCATTAAACTAAATGCTGTCATCCATCAGTTCCCTTACAACTGGAGTGATAAGACAAATCACCCTCATCTTGTCCCCGGCAACTTTTCAAAGCGTAAATCAGTGGGAGGCAATGTTAATGAAAACTGGTGCCTGACCCTCGGTTCGAGTGAGGAAAAACTTGCCCACAAAAAACCTTTAACAGGGAAAAAAGGTGAAAGAAACCTCAGGAAGAGCCACAGAAGAAGAAGAAGAAGATGAAGATATACTTTATTAATCCCTCAATGGGGAGATATACTGGTATATGGTGAGAGGAGGGATCCCTCTCCCAGGATAGACAGACGTGCAATGGATGTCACGTGTACAGAACAAATCAACACAAACATATTGTACAATTACAATGAATGATAAAATGACAATGAATCACAATGAATGATAAAATGACCACAGTAGCAGATATGGTAACAATAATGACAGTAATAATATGTGTAGTGGACGTCGTGCAGGATCACAGCAGCAGCCACAATCCAACTCTCCTACTCTCCTTGTTTCTCTCTCCTCTGCTCTCTCTCCCATTTTCTCTCTCTCCTCTCCTTCCGTTTCCGGTTTGTGTGAGCGCGCGTGAGTGGTGGTGGTTGTGTGAGTGGTGTGGAGTTTTGAACTGGTTTCTGTTTCTGTTTTTTCAAACTGTTCTTCGTGCATGATCAGACTTCTTTGATACTTTCTTGACGAATATCGGTAAGGGGGTCAGGTTCACCGAGACGCCTCCTCCATCCATCCGGCAGGGAGTGGGGACAGTCCCACCGGATGGCAGCGTCAGTGTGGAGGAGGTTTTGTTGGCTGTCGGTGAGCAGGTAGGGCATCACGAATGAACAAAGCGGTGGTTGTTTTCTTGAAAGATGAATCGCATGTTCATCAGCTGATAGAGAGCGCTGTGTTTATCAGGGTCTTATTTGTACAGGTGTCCCCGCTGTCTGTTCCCTCTACACGGATCACCGTGTCCGGTGTGCCGCCGTTTATATCTAACGAGCTGTTAGAGAATGAGCCCCGGAGGTTTGGTAAATTTGCCAGTGGCTTTAAAGCAATCAGTTTGGGGTGTAAGGATCCCAAACTGAAGCACGTGCAGTCTTCAGGCGCCAGGTCTTCATGTTCCTGGACTCACCTGCACAACGCTGGAAGTGTCTTTCAGTGTGAAGCACGGTGATGGCTCGTACATGGTGTATGCCAGCTCCAGACACATGAGATGCTTTGAGTGTGGGGACGTGGGACATAAACAGTCTGCGTGTCCGCACAAACAGCTCTGAGCCTCGCGGTGGTGGGCGTTGCGTTCTGTGGGGCGGGCGGAGTCTCGGAGATGGATTGCGGTGTTGTCGCTGTGGAAACTAGTGGTATTACCTCACATTGTGAGAATGAAAGGGAGGAACAGAAGCAGCTGGTGACTGCAGAGAATCTGAGCAGAGCTAAGTCTACAGTCATTGAAGTGCAGTCACAGTCAGCAGGGAATGTGGAGGAAACAGCTTCCACTAGTGCTCTGTGCAGTGGACAGTCTGTGGTGAACACCCAGGCATCATGTAGGGAGGACTTGTCGGAGGCAGAGTCGGATACAGTCTCTGTTGGTGACTTTTCTACCAGGAGCACTGAACTCTATTCTTTAGAGGAGATCAATCATCCGTGTTTTGACAGGCACTCTACCCCGGCTCTGACTTTTTATCAGTTTTCAGTGTTGTATTGTTTATATTGAACGACAAACAACGACAAACAAACCATGCCAGCTACACCCTGTGAGGACGATGTACTGCTGAGGTCAAGCTGGGTTTTTGTTCTGTCTCGTCATTTCCTGTTTTATTTTGAAATTTACCTGCCCTCTCGTTTCAGGTCACTTGCCCTTCCTCATGTGTCACCGGTCTGATTGTCTTCCCCGCCCTGATTGTTTCCACCTGTTCCCCATTACCCTGTGTATATACTGTCTGCGTCTCCCTTTGTCCTGTGCCAAAGTGTTTCGTCCTATGATTGTTCACCTAAGCGGTTTTTCTTGCCTGTCCACAGCCTTAGCCTTGTTGCGTGAGTGTTCCTTTGTTTTTTGCCTCGATTCAGTGTTGTTTTTATGTTTTTTTTTGTACATTTTTTTAGTATAGCCATTTGTTTCTTAGTACTTAATATAGTTGTTTTTCAGCCTCCCAGGAGAGATTTTCAGTTAATGTTTTGCAGCCTTTTGATTTTCCTTATTGTGAGGGTTTTTTTTAAAAAAAATTTTAATAAAGCAGCTTAGAGTTTTTTTTCCTCCTCTTCGGAGTGATTTTTGTTTTCCCTAGTTTAGGCCTGCTTTCATAGCCTCACTCTATCGAGGGTTTTTGTTAATTCAATAAATAAGCTCATTGACACCTCTGTGCCTGAGTCCTGTTTTGAGTCTGGCCTGACACTGATGAAAGCAAACAAAAAAATCGCTGACCTTAAGGACGACATCTGATGGCTCTCAGATGAACGCAGCCTGGCCTTGGTGTTCAAATCCAGCTTTCAGTGCCATCTGCTACCTACTCCAGTTTTGAACTGCAATCCTTTGAGCTACAACTTTCCTATCTGTTATGTTTGCGGTTGTTTATCGGCCTCCAAAATTTAACAAGGACTTCCTCTGTGACTTTGCAGATTTTCTGTCATGTGTCTCCGTGAGATACGATCATTTTCTTATTTCTGGAGATTTCAATATACATGTCTGCTGCGGATTAAGACCATTGGTCACTGATTTCTTAAACCTCATTGAATCTTTTAATCTTGTTCAATGTGTTAAAGACCCGACTCATGAGAAAGGGCACATTTTAGATTTGGTTTTATCACACGCTTTATCTGTGAGCGTTAATGAAATCTGTGAAACGCGTATCTCTGATCATCTGCCTGTGCTTTTTACTGTTTCAGTCCCTTGTTTGATGGCAAAAACCTGTGCTTCTACATGCTGTCTGCGCACAATCAACGCTCAAACTGCATCACATTTCTCAGCCATGTATAATGACTACATCACTTCTGGTGATATTAGCGCTAAGGACGATAATCATGCTCTCAAAACTAAAAAATTTTTAAGCTTTTTTAATTCTACTTGTATGGATATCCTCGATTCTGTTGCACCTTTAGATAAAGGCGCATAAAAGCACATACAAAACCGTGGCTTAACGACTCCACAGGCGCTCATGTCGAAAAAGTGGAAAAAAGATAAGCTCCATGTCTCTAAAGAAGCTCTTGTCTATTGTTGAAACCCTGTCTGTCTACCAGAGTGCTGTTAAGGCTGCTAGAATGAATTATTTCTCCAGTCTTGTCTTTTGTAATCGTCACAAGCCCCAAGTTCTTTAACATTTTTAACTCCCTTGTGATAACTCTCCAGTTGTACCCTCACTCACCCTTTGTGAGAATTTCGTCAAATTTTTTACTGAAAACATCTCTTAGCTCTTAGGTCACCTGCCTCTCCTTCTGCAGGCCCTAGCTCTGACCTCACCGTTCCTTCTTTACATGCTGCTTTTGATCATGTTGAACCTGTATCCCTCCCCACACTGGCCAATGTAGTTCAGCATCTACGACCTACAAACTGTTCTTCAGACAGCATCCCCTCTCGTCTCCTTAAAGAGGTATTCAGTACGATGGGCCATACTTTGATTTATTAATTCTTGTCTTACCACCGGATGTGTTCCAGCTGCTCTCAAGCATGCTGTTGTGCAGGCTGCACAACAGCATGCTTGACAGCTGTGCTGTCTAACTTCAGGCCTATCTCTAAACTAAACTCTAAAATTTTAGAGAAAGTGGTGTTTATTCAGATCCAATCATTCCTAGTGGCCAATGACATGAGAAATTTCAGTCTGGCTTTAAACCATTACACAGCACTGCTGAGAGTTTTTAATGGTAGCTGTTGACTCAGGAAACCCTGCTATACTAGTGCTCCTTGATTTGACAGCTGCCTTTGACACTGTGGATCATGGGATTCTCTTGGCACGATTAGAGCAGTGGGTGGGCATTACAGGCTCTGCTCTCTCATGGTTCCAGTCTTACTTGACTGATCGGAGTTTCTCTGTGCAGCTTGGTGAATTGACCTCAGCCCATCTTACTTCTGCAGTCCCCCAAGGCTCTATCCTCGGCCAGTTCTCTTATGTATGCTACCATTAGGGTCAAATTTTTAGGAAGTATAATCTTTCTTCTCATTTTTATGCCGATGATGTACAGATCTACTTGCCTTTGACATCTAATGATTCTGTACAGACATTGCTCGACTGCCTAAACGATGTTAAATCCTGGATGACCTCTAACTTTTTTTAATTTAAATAAAAGTAAGACTGAAATCACAATGTTTGGATGTGGTCCTTTCCTGCTGGCCTTCTAAGTCCCCTTACTCCAAAAATTCGGTCATCTGTAAAAAATCTCGTAACATATGTCTCTGATTTGTTCTGTACATGTGATATCCATTCCACGTCTGTCCGTCCTGGGAGAGGGATCCCTCCTCTGTGGTTCTTCCTGAGGTTTCTTCCACCTTTTTTCCCTGTTAAAGGTTTTTCGTGGGCAAGTTTTTTTTTCTCACTCGAACCGAGGGTCTAAGGACAGAGGGTGTCACTCCCTGTACAGATTGTAAAGCCCTCTGAGCAGGGGCAGACTGGGACAAAAAAATTGGCCCTGGCATTTTGGACCAGACCAGCCCACAACATTTGATAACACACCTTTTCAGTCTTTTCGGTGCAACTGTGCAAGTCTTTAAAACAACATACCTTGAGCCATGCAATGACTTAAATACTTCCAAACTTTTCATTTATTAACACTACAGATGTAGCAACTTAAGTTCCCGTGTTTCCGTGACGGAACCGTGACGGGACCGTGGCTGGTCCGTCACAGGTCCTGTCAAGGTCCTTGGCTGGTGCGTGACCGAAATGTAATCCCCCGCGATGACGTAGTCAGTGTGGCCCCGACTGGAAACGCCCCTAAGCAGTCTGTTTGAAAACCAGCTGCAATGCCTCATTTGTCCACGGGGAGGAGCAGTGATGTTCCGCTCTCACCGTCGACTGTCTAAAGACACATCTGAACAGATACGCCGGGGTGAGCTGATCAGCTGATCAGCGGATCAGTTGATGGGAAAAAAAAAAAGTTGTGATAAGATAACAGTGAGGCAGCAACAAGAACATGCCAACATAAACACGTTATTAAAGAAAACGTAACGTCGTAACATAGCCTAGATGTTGTTGATTTAAACAGTGACCATAAGCTAAATGGTATAAAGCGCAAATCGAAAGAATTACGGGTGAATCAAGTATGAAATAAGTCAAGTATTTTTGGTTTTAATAAAGTTTGCAGTATAAGCTTACGAAACCATCAAACATATATTTAGGCATTCCATGAAACACTTTATTCGCAAGGAGGCTAAGCCAGGCACAAAACACGAGCTCGTCGAGGACATACAGACGTTTTGGCAAACGAGAGTCACCGTGGACTTTTGCAACAGACTTCTCTCTGGACTTTAAAAAGCTGTGCCGTGTATTATTATAATGGAGGGAGGCATAGTGGAAAATAAACAGTGGTGTCCATGTAGAATAAAAACATAACATATATACTGCAAACTTTATTAAGACCAAACATACTTCACTTATTTCATACATATTGTAACGGGCTGTGTATACACTGTGGCTGTTGAGTTGTGTTCAGTAAGTTAGGCTGCAGTGTATGGGGTGACGCCTGGGGGGGTGCGTTGTTAGAGGCTGTGAAGCCTGTCAGTCATGGCAGTTGCCATGGCGATGAGGGGCACGAAGTAGCTAATGTGTTAATGTTATATGCTGCTGTGCTTGCCTGGTTTTATTGTTTTTTTGCCGTTGGCTACGGCCACAGGAGCCTGTGTTCCAGATTAGGAATAAAGTCCAGCAAAACCAGTTGCTTCGTAGTTTCATTGTTCCGGGTCACTACAATATTCTTTCCATTTACGCCATTTAGCCTATGGAATGGACGAAAATGAAAAGGAGTCATTCATGTTCATGAACACACTCAAATCACAAGGCTACTGTATAGTATGCAGTACTCAAACCAGCTGCATTCTCCGCTCTGTGATCTGTGACACTGAGAGACCAAAAAGCCCATCAAGTGCAAACAGTGAGATGCTAATGAGGTTTGTATGGTTTACCTGGCCTAAAGCGTGCACTACAGTAAATACCTGCATAACAAAGGGCTTCCTGCAGCTCTATGTGCGCACAATAACAACGAGCCCTCCCCTCCAAATAAACTGTTAATTAAAAATAAACCATCGCTTGTATCTGCAGGTCTGACACACAGGCCTGGCAGCCCTGAGACGTCCGAACCGTTTTTTGTAACTTTTTTAAGGGTTAGTTTGTTGTTTACATGCAGATAAGCGAGAGAGAGGCGCGAACACAAGAGAAGAGACGCTCCTGTAATTATGCAAAGACTAGTGGTGGCCATAGATTAATGCGCCAATCGAACAGCTGATTGCGCCAATGCCGGCCGGCATTAGCGCGATCAGCTGTTTCCCAGAGTAAACAAAGGCAGCTGTCCAGGTGGAAGCGGCATTTAAAAAACATCACCAAGAAAAACCATGAGAAAAACATGACAAAAGCACAAAACTCTCTAAACTGCTATAGAGATCAGGACTCCACGGAGTTACAGTGAAGAAAACAAAAACGAACAAAAGAGAAAAAAGTCAAAAAGTAAAAAAGCGACCTGAGAGGCTGGAACAGCTTTGCGAATAGATTAATGGTGATATTTTTTTTATCGCCTGATAAGAGTCTCACGTTAACGCAGATAACAGCCCACCACTAGTAAAGACAGAACAGACTAGATGTTGTTGATTTGGTGAATGCTGACATGTTAGATATAAACACCTTAAATTTAATTTCAATTCATGTACACGCTCAAATCATACGGCTACTGTACAGTATGCAGTAGTCAAACCAGCTGCATTTTCCGCTCTGTGATCTGTGACACTGGGAGACCAATAAGCCTGTTACTGTAAGTGCAAACAAAAGGTTGAGCAACGAGAATGCTAACGAGGTGTGTAAGCTACGTCATCTCCAGGTAGAACAACTGTAAATAAGTTCTGTGAGAGAAGCGCCATCTCCTGGTCATACCCTGTAATCACATGAATGGGTGGAGTTACAGTAAAAAATAGACACGCCCAGGAGAAGGAGGGGGGTCTCTCCGTTCACGGGACTTGGCAGGGAGCCAGCTGGAACTCAGCTGGAAGACGGCTGCCATTCAGCTGGCGTTCAGCTTGAACGGGAACTTTTAAGTTGCTACTACTGTATACTACTACTACTATAACACTACTATTTAATACACTGCACCACTCAATCACAGTAATGAATCTGAAGGCAGCATTCATCCTATTGGGTGTGCCTATGTGTTTCAGGGAGGAAGAAAAGAGAAAGAATAGTGATGAGAAATGATGGATCAGATCTGTGGGGTGAGTTTTTTTTCCCCCTAAATTAAAACTAAAAACCAACCTTGTGGCAGCGGCCCCAAGGCTATGGAATAATCTGCCCTGGCACATCCGATCTGCTGGATCTTTTGAGGTTTTTAAATCCTCCTTAAAAACGCACCTTTTCTCCCTGGCTTTTAACCAAACTTAAGTATCTTATCATTTGTCTTAACCCATTGTATTATATTATTATTATTTTATTTGTATAATATTTGTATATTATTTGTATCAACCTGTACAGCACTTTGGTCAACCTCGGTTGTTTTTAAATGTGCTTTATGAATAAAGGTTGAGTTGAGTTGAATCAATTTCTGGATGAAACCTATAAAAAGTCTGTAAAAGTGAGTGATTACTTTAACTTTAAAAAGTTTGTAAGATCTGTCAGCATACTGAAAAGACTGGTTGGGTTTGACCTCCTTGATGAAAAGAAACGGTTTTGTCTCAAAAAGCACATCACAACTTTGAGAAAGGCAGCACAGAGTAGACCTGTTAGAAGAACCAGGAAGTAACAAAATCATGCATCACAAAGTGGCTCTCTTTTCTTACTGCTCTCTGTTTGTTCCAGCCTGTCTGCTTCCTTTTCTGTCCTCTCTATGCCGAGCCTAAAAGTAGGGTCTCTAAACATCAATGGGGGGAGAGACAGGCACAAGAGGGCTCTAATCTCTGAGGTCTCTGCTCAAAAAAGACTTGATGTGCTGTTTCTACAAGAAACACACACTACTGCAGCAGATGAGGTAGAGTGGGGCTTATGGTGGGAAGGTTCAGTTTTCTTTAGCCATGGCACTAATTTCAGCGCAGGAGTAGCTGTTTTGATCAAGGAAATTGCAAATGCAACAATCCTATCTTCTGCTGAGATTGTGAAGGGTCGGTTACTGATGGTCAGGGCAGAAATAGAGAGCCGTGTATTCTGCTTTGTGAGCTTATACGCCCCAAATCAGGGAAGAGAGAGAGTGGGATTTTTTAACCTGCTAAAAAATGAACTAAAGGATCATCTTCAAGATCAGCTCATCATTTAACTGTACTTTAGATTTCACTGTAGACAGGATAAGTGAGGAACCCCACCCACAGTCAAGTCAGAGCGTTTGCAGCACCATTACACATTTGGACTTACTGGACACATGGAGAGTCAAACATCCACAGTCCAGACAATACACATGGGTTAGGATGAACAACAACAGAATCAGTGCAGCTAGACTGGACAGGATTTACATATCTAAAGTTCTCAGTTCCAGACTAGTGCAGAGCAACATCAGCCCAGTTGGTTTCACTGACCACCAGAGTTAATTATTACACCAGGCGAGAGGATCAGGTCTTACTGGTCGTTCAACAACAAACTCCTGCAGGACAGCAGCTTTTGCCAAAGTTTTGAACATTTCTGGCAGCAGTGGAAAATTAAGAAACCTGATTTTAGTTCTTTGAAGATGTGATGGGAGGTTGGAAAAGCACAGATTTGTGCTTTCTGCCAGCAGTACACCTCCCATTCCACTGCTAGGTCTTATGAGCATCCAGCCAAAAATCACCTTATTCAGACTTCGGACTGCACAGAAACTGTTGTACAACTGTAGCCCTGGATGGTGTGACACAGCCCAGCTGCTGCTAAGGAAAGCTGGGAGGCTGGGTTATGATAAACATCTTTTTCTCCTGCGTCTTGGAGACGTGGATCTCACTGGGGTGACGTCATTCTACAGCTCTGTGTTGCAGGCATGGCAGATTTTCCGGGTTGCTCGTGAGGAAAGCGAGACCCCAGGCATGTGGCTGTTTGAGAAGCCATTGTTTTTTAACAACTTTTTAAGGGCCCAGACACTGCTGTCTGCCAGTTTGAGAGTCAACCTTAGAGAGGCTGGCTGCACCAAACTAGGCCACCTGATCAGGATGACGGCAGGCTCTGTGGACACTCTAAGGGAGAGAAGTAACATCACCTCTAAAAGACTGATCAGCAGAGTGGTGGAGGAAGTCTGCGCTGCCCTGCCTCCATCCCACAGAGCGTTTGTTAAGAACCCGGCGTTATGTGACCAGTGGAGTGAAGGGGGTGAGTACAGCTTTCCCTCTTTGTCTATTACTCCAGCTGTGGGTGAGTGGCAGGAGGGAGGTGGTCAGCTGTTGTCCTTCTCAACTCCTCACTTGGACAAATTTCAGGATGCAGGGAAGAAGGAGGTCTACCAGAGCTGTGTGAAGGTTCTGAACCTGCACTCCTTGGCTGGGACAAATGAGTCAAGGTGGTCTGGGTTTTTTGGTCCAGATATTTCCCCGAAAGGCAGCTGGCGGTCCCTGTACACACTGCCTGTTGAAAAACGGACAGCAGTGGAGGATTGTACATGGGGCAATAGCTACGAACAGATACAGGGCGCACATGGATCTGGAGCTGGGGGAGGAGTGTGTCTTTTGCTCTCAGACTGAGACCCTGGAACATTTATTTGTTTGCTGTCCTCGGTTGGTGGCTCTTTTCCAGCTTTTAAAAAAGTGGTTTCAGGGTCTAGGGGAAAGTTTCTCTTTTGGTTTGTTTATCTTTGGTCCAAAATACTGTGCTAAAAGAAAAGCTGTGCATACACTGATGAACTTTTTATCTTCTACTGCAAAGCTGGCCATTTGGCTGACATGTAGGAACCGGACTCAGGGTGATGGTAGTGTGCAGCTGGTGCCGGTTCTGGAGGGGCTGCTGAAGGCCTGTCTGAGGGTGGAACATGCATATTATCAGATGATGGACAAAATTCAGGCTTTCAGTCGCATATGGACTGTTGGGGGTGTGTTGTGCTCTGTGGGGGAAGATGGCGAGCTGATTGTTAACTAACTAAGTTTTTGGTGGTTTTGACCTGAACTGATAATGTGAACCTACCTTCTCCTTGGGATTGTTTAATAAAGTGATTTTGAAAACCAAACCTCTCCTTGTTTCTCTCTTTTCCTCTGTCCTCTTTCCTCCCCCATTCTCTCTTCCCCTCTCCTCTCTCCTTGTTTCTCTCTCTCCTCTGCTCTTCTCTCCCATTTTCTCTCTGAAATATTGATATTTTTGACACTAGTCTATAACTTGAATAGAGAATTAAGCTGTACTATGCACCTGAACATGGATTCACATATATTTTACAGGATATCAACAGAGAGGCAGCTCAAGAGGACCAGGCTGAGCAAGTCCTGAGGATCTGTGTCTTCCACACAAGTGGACGCTGATGTGTCTATTGTTGTCAAAGGGACTGAGGTACTCCACAACTGTGGAAAGGTTGCAAATGCCTGTCTCCTGCTGATGGGCATCATTTATGCCATGAACATGAGTTACCCACCAAAGATGAAGTACACTTTTGAAGTGTTTTTAAAAGCTTCTTCTAGAGCTTGATGTCCTTAAGCTGTCCCCGAAAATCCTGTCTCTGTGAACCAAGCTTATAGCTTGAGTGCACGTTTGACCCAAGAGTTGTCAGGGCACTAAAAGAAAAAAAAATGGCACAGTTGTTTTATGTGGCTATTTGTGTATTTTCTTCTTTTTCTCTTGTTTTAATGATATCATTTTTATTTCAACTTGTTGCACTGTATTAACCCTTATGTTGTCTTCGGGTCAAGGAAGGAGGAAGGGAGGGAGGGAGGAAGGGAGAGAGGGAGAAAAGAAGGAAGGAAGGGAGGGAGAGAGAAAGAAGGAAGGGAGGAAGAAAAAAGGATGGGAGGGAGGAAGAAAAGAAGGAAAGAAGGGAGGGAAGTAAGATCAGCATTTTCAAGTTAAACCAGAGGTTCTCAACTGGTGGGTCGTGGGGCCATTTTCAATGGGTCACAGATGTGAGTGTGGGCATGAAAAGACTGAGGGGCGGAATTTTGCACTTTTTATTGTCAAGATGCTCCCTATTTTGTAGGATATTACTCATGATACAGAAACAGACTTTAGAACCTCAGGGCAAAACACTGTTCTTTAAGCATGTCTTTTAAGATGCACTAAAGGTTCCTGAAGCATGTCAAATTTTTTTTTCAAGAGTTTAAGGTTGAAAAGGATCCAAAAGATAGGCTACGTATGCTTTATGCAAACAGTTCCTGAACTTGTTCTTGTGCCTTTTTAACACGCTACCTCAGACCCATTTTAGCCACTTTTTTTTAGCTTGTCTTGACTTGAATAATTAGGACTTTATTCAAAGGAGCAAGTGACTTTGAGATGCAACTTCAGATCTAAAAAACCTCCAATTACTGATCCAAAACCTAACCCCTCTTCTCCGGGGCTAGCTTTTTATACCCACAGACAAACAAACAAACATTCTGGGAATCCCCCATTATGGAATCAACATTTGTTATTATCTATCAAAGCTGTCTTTGCCAAATCTGTCTTCATCAAATAAGGACATGACTGTCCACTCAGAGAGAGACAACAAGAGGTCAGCAAGAGCCTATTATTCACTTAGAGGGGTCATTGCAAGTTCTTTACATTCAAGTGTGCCATCAGGAGGGATCAATGAAATACTATGAACTGCTTGTAAAAAATATACCACACCTGTCTGCAGTAATTCAGTAAAGGGCACAAAATTTAACGGTAAGCAGAGCCTCTTTTCTAAATTCTGCAAATTTTACTAGTCTGGGTGCAGTGTGGTTTCTGCCCAGGTAGTGGTTAAATTCTCTAAATTCACCTCTCAAAGAATCTAGCTTATTAAGATAACTAAAACTAACATAACAAAGATTGATTGTTACACCGGAGATGAGTCCAACTTGAATGTGGGTTTTTAGAAGAAGTATTTCCTTTGGTACTGTAGAAGCGAGTGTGGGTTTCTAGAAATTTAACAGCAGTGCTGGAACAGCTTTGCAGCAATCTAAAAGCAACAGCAACTATCCCATTAAATCCACTTTTGGGGATTCCTAAGAATAAGAGGGCAATTGATCTGCGGCTGTGCATCACCTTGATCACCAGAAAGGTAAAGGGGGAGACTAATAAGTTCAGCTGTATTTCCAAAATCCTGACAGAGGATGGAGCTAAAGAGTTAAGAGACAATCCCTAGAGAGAAAGGAAAATTTAAATCAGGGGTGACTGAGCAGAATACTTGGGTCGATTAGAACAACAGAGGAAGCCAAACATGATATATCCAGATCATTGTCAGTGCACAACAGGGGTATATGGGAGCAAAAATGGTGAAGGGAGGCAAGAGATATGAGAAGCAGATTGGACGCTGTATGAAGAAGAGGCATAAAAGAACATCAGGCAAATTACAGTGGCCTCAACAAAACACCCTTGAAGCAGCCTGATGCAATGAAGTAGAAGCTAACATCAAACACTACAAGGCTAAAGATACAAGCAGCCGCCAGAGGGCGAGCGAGCCAGCTAGGGAAAGGGAAGTGTTAAGGTGGTTCAGGATGGATGCAGACACATATTAGATATAACAGATATCAGAAATAAATCACAACACCAGATAGACACCAGAGGGGAGAACCAGTCCGTGCTGGGAGGAAAGGAAGTGAGGTAAGGGGAAGAAATGTCAAATATATAGAAAATGTGAATCTTAACAACAGCTGCCCCCATATTTCTGGAGAGAAATATGATTAAGACCATATCAAACCACAATTAAAGGGGGGGCAGGAAGTGGGATCAAACATACTACAGGTCTGACATAGGACTTGTTTTTGACAGCTACTTCAGCTGTCCTGATGTGGCCATCTTTACTTCGTATCAGGTGGGTAATCTTTCCTACAGGCCAAAGAGCTCTTGGTAGCCGGGGGTCAATGATCATTACAACAGAGTTTAACTGCAGATCTTGTTTTTCCTTTTCCAGATGCCACAAAAGTGAAGTGCATGTGGGGGATTGAAATGAAAATAGATTTGCCTTGTTGTTGTTTTTGATCAGGATTTGTCCTTTAACGTCCACATAAAACAAATTTCGAGGACTGCATTGTTCCACTTACGTAACAACGCCAAAATCAAACGCATCGTGTCTCAAGCAGATGCAGAAAAACTAGTCCACGCATTTGTTACTTCTAGGCTGGACTATTGTAACCCTTTGTTATCAGGCTGCTCTAATAAATCTCTTTGGACTTTGCAGTTAATTCAGAATGCTGCTGCACGTGTTCTGACAGGAACCAAGATCAGAGATCACATCTCTCCCATTTTGTGTTTTTGTTCATCGTCATCTTCATCGTGTTGTGTCACCAAACATCTGAGACAAACTTACAGCTTCAAAGTTTCTGCTCAACATTGGCAGAAACACATCTTCCAACCCAAACGCAAACCCAGCGTACAAGGAAACACTGCAAGGCTGCAGTCTGCTCTGGTGACCTGACTACTCCTGCACCTCTACTAGAGTGGAGGTGCCACAAGTGGCGTGAGAGGAAACAGAAGAGGGGCAAGTGCGGAGGTATCCGAGCCAGGGAAGCGGCTAGCCCTCACAAGCCGGCCATCCCAAACATCGTGCCAGCCAACCTACACTCCCTGGACAAAAAAATGGACTACATATGGCTCATAAGGAATACCCAGAGGAATGTGAGAGTGTCCTTGTTTTCATGGAAACATAGCTGAACGACACCATCCCGGACCACGCCATTCAGCTCGAGAGGCTACAGATGTAGCAACTTAAAAGTTCCCGTGTTTCCGTGACGGGACCGTGACGGGGCCGTGACTGGTCCTTCACAGGTCCTTGAACGGTCCTTCGCTGGTCCGTGACCGAAATGTAATCCCCCGCGATGACGTAGTCAGTGAGACCCCGACTGGAAATGCCCCTAAGCAGTCTGTGTGAAAACCAGCTGTAATGCCTCATTTGTCCACGGGGAGGAGCAGTGATGTTCCGCTCTCACCGTAGACTGTCTAAACTAAGACACATCTGAACAGATACGCTGGGGTGACCCGAACAGCCGATCAGCGGATCAGTTGATGGAAAAAAAAAATTACGATAAGATAACACTGAAGCAGCGCTACAGCCGCTCGTATCTGCAACTCTATGTCATGCACAACAACAACATGCCAACATAAACTTGTTATTAAAGAAAACTCCACTCGTAACGTCCGTAACATAGCCTAGATGTTGTTGATTTAAACAGTGACCATAGGCTAAATGGCGTAAAGCGTAAATGGAAAGAATTACGGGCGAATCAAGTATGAAATAAGTCAAGTATGTTTAGTTTTAATAAAGTTTGCAGAATAAGCTTACGAAACCATCAAACACATATATTTAGGCATTCCATGAAAGACTTTATTCGCAAGGAGGTTAAGCCAGTTTTAGCCTGTGTTCCAGATTAGGAATAAAGTCCAGCAAAACCAGTTGCTACTGTATAATATACAGTACTCAAACCAGCTACATTTTCCGCTCTGTGATTTGTGACACTGGGAGACGAAAAGCCCATCAAGTGCAAACAATGAGAATGCTAATGAGCTGTTTGTATGGTTTACTTGGTCTAAAGCGTGCACTACAGTAAATACCTGCATAACAAAGGGCTTCCAAAACGCTCGTCTCTGCAGCTCTATGTCGCGCACAACAACAACAAGCCCTCCCCTCCAAATAAACTGTTAATTAAAAAAAATAAACCCTCGCTTGTATCGGCAGGTCTGACACACAGGCCTGGCAGCCCTGTGACGTCTGATGGACCGTTTTTTTTGTAACTTTTTTAAGGGTTAGTTTGTTGTTTACATGCAGATAAGCGAGAGAGGCACGAGCACAAGAGAAGAGACGCTCCTGTAATTATGCAAAGACTAGTGGTGGCCATAGATTAATCGGCTGTTCCCCGGAGTAAACAAAGGCAGCTGTCCAGGTGGAAGCGGCATTTAAAAAACATCACCAAGAAAAACCATGAGAAAAACACGACAAAAGCACAAAACTCTCTAAATTGCTAGAGAGATCAGGACTCCATAGAGTTACAGTGAAGAAAACAAAAACGAACAAAAGAAAAAAAAGTCAAAAAGTGACCTCAAAGGCTGGAACAGCTATGAGAATAGATTAACGGTGATATTTTTTTTATCACACTGGGAGACCAAAAAGCCCATTACTGTAAGCGCAAACACAGGGTTGAGCAACGAGAATGCTAATGAGGTGTGTAAGCTACGTCATCTCCAGGTAGAACTGTAAAAAAGTTCTGTGAGAGAAGCGCCATCTCCTGGTCATACCCTGTAATCACATGAATGGGTGGAGTTACAGTAAAAAATAGACACGCCCAGGAGAAGGAGGGGGGGTCACTCCGGTCACGGAACTCGGCAGGCAGCCGGCTGGAAGTCAGCTGGAAGACGGCTGCCATTCAGCTGGCGTTCAGCTTGAACGGGAACTTTTGAGTTGCTACTACTGTAACATGCTATCGGGCAGACAGAGCCCTAATCGAAAGGGGGTAAGACATGAGGGGGTGGGCTCTGTGTTTACATCAACGATGCCTGGTGTCGGGACGCTGTTGTGGTGAATAAGCACTGTACGCCACTAGTGGAGCTCATGATCATGAAGTGTTGGCCATTCTACCTGCTGAGGGAATTTACAGCTGTTATGATCATCTTGGCCGGGGATTTTACCCACGCTAGCCCCAAGACTGAGTTTCTAAAACTACAACAGCACATAAACTTTTGAACTTGAGGTAACAACACTCCTTATCATGTTTTCATCATCCAGAGAGGAGCTTAGAAGGATTTCCCCCTGCCCAACTTCGGTGCCTCAGACCACATCACTGTCATGCTACTGCCAGCATACAAACCACTGATTACAGTCACCGAACCAGTTTGGAAAGAGGTGCAAGTGTGACCAGAGGGGCCTGTAGAGGCACTAAAGGACTGCTACACTACAGACTGGGAGGTGTTCAAGCAAGTTGCCTCCCACAACTCCACCACCAACCACCAGACCGTCACTGTCCAGGCCAACCAGAAGCCATGGCTGACAGGGGAGGTCTACAGGCTGTTAAAGGCTCGGAACGCTGCCTTTAAAACAGGAGACCAGGTCAGCCTGAGGACAGCAAGGGCCAACCTGTCATGCAACATCAGAGAGGCTAAGAGGCAGTACTCCAGGAGGATAGTCTACCACTTCAGTGACAGCAGAGACTCATGCAGCCTGTGGCGAGGGCTCTTTGCTCGTTTTGAGGGCACAGAACACCACACCTGCACAGTAGTCCCCCCCTCCTCCAGGCGAACAGGGGCCTCATGTACGAATACCTGCGTGGATTTTCACGTGAAACTTGGCGTACGCCAAAACCCAGAAACTGACGCACAAAAAAATTCATATGTATCAAAGTGTGCAAACGCATGGATCCAAGCACGTTTCTTTTGTACATCCCAATCAACGTGGGGACCTGAGATTTACCTCTTTGTCCGATCAGATAACGCGATGAACAAAGGAAAGAAAATGAATTTCACAGTCTAAGCTAAAGATTCTAGTGAATGAAGTGGAGATTCTGTTTGGTACCCTGTCAACAGGGATAAATATGACCAAAAAAAAAGTCATAATGAATGAGGCATGCGTTGAACCAGGCCACTTGCCACGATGTTAGTTAGCTGCATTCGCGCATCACATATGATTTGAACATTGATGGAATGAAAATGTTTCCTACTCACATAAACAAATTCATCCTGTGATGGCGCTTTTATAGCAATGTGTGTGCAGTCAATGGCTCCGATTACATTAGGGAAACCGGCTCTCGCTGCAAATTGCGCTTTAATGTCGGCCTGTTCAACAGCATTGTATGGGAATCTGATGTACCAGGAAGACATACGGATGATTCCGTACCACACAGCTGGCTCAGCTCAGGGTTGACTGGCACACTCCTGACCGATCGGCCAGCTCCCGCTGGAATGCCCCTGTTGGCAGGAACCCCAGCGTAGTCAGCGCAACCCCGGGCTACTTGCCGGCCCCCGTTGCGCTCTAGGGCCGGCCGCAGCTCTGCGCACAACTCACTGGCCTTGGTAACCGAAATCAGCTTATGAGCCAATTATCATGATTTGCAAGTAAATCCTCGCGTTCCTTAAATACTCGCACACATCGGATTGCACCATTTGCAAGGTCCTCTAACAACGCTAACGCTGCCATTGTTAATATCGTTTTCTTCATCACATTACGCATGCTTTTATATCCACCTATATAATTGCAAACATGTGGGTGTGTTAATTGTTCATAAGTGTGTCTCTGATGTGCACATCACTCTGATGACTACTTGTTTTCACATTATTAACAGTTTCCCAGCGTCACCTCTAAGTGTCGCCAAAGGAACAATAGCTGTAGAAACGTGCGTACGACAGGTAGGAAATTGGCGTGGGGCACGCACATTTCTACGATTGTTTCACGTTTGATACATTTGAACGTGAGCGTGGGAAAGGTCGTACACCACTTTTTTGTGCGTACGCATGCTTTGTACATGAGGCCCCTGGTGATTACACTGTCCGTCGACAGTGTAATCACCAGGGGCGAACATTCAGCAGGATCAACGCCCGCAAAGCTTCTGGTCCTGACAACATACCTGGCCACATACTGAGGAACTGCTAGGGGAACTCACAGATCCATCTCATCCCAGTACCGAAAAAGTTCTCACCCTCCAGCTTTAATGACTACTGTCCGGTTGCACTCACCCCCATTCTTATGAACTGCTTTGAACAGCGAGTCATGGAGCACATCACGTCTGTGCTCCCCCCCTCCCTAGACCCCTTCCAATTCGCATACTGGTCAAATTGCTCGACCAAGGATCGCCACCACCCTCCACTCAGCCCTCACACATCTGGACAATAAAGACTCTTATGTCAGAATGCTGTTCACTGACTTTAGTTCAGCATTCAACAACTCTTATTGATCATTGCTATTTTTCAAAATATTTTAGTTTTTATTGGTGCTCATTTGTTATTGTTTTTACGTTGTTACATTCAGGTTAGTAATTTTAATTATTTGGAATACTTTCAATTGTCTTAGCCTCTCAAAATTTGTTATATATTTTAATATACCGATACATTGTTCTAAAATAAAGTTTGTTTGTTGTTAATTCAAGTGCATGTGTGTTTTCATTCAGTTACGAGCAGTGCGTGTGATTTGGTGGTTGCCCTGTAAGTGTTTTGGGGCCACACACAAAATCTTGCTTAGGGCCACCAAAATCCTAGGGCCGGCCCTGTATCAAACGTAAAGTTTTCTGGAGGGTTAAACTTTTTTTTCACTGTCCCTCTTCTTACTTTGTCTCTTGAAACCTTGAAACTACTTCTGACACCTTCTGACATATAATGATCAAGGCTTTATATCTACTTTAATGACAGCTCAAAACATCAACACATACCGGCATAAGAAAGCGTCCCGTAACCAGGGCAACAATACATCCCTGGCCGCTCATGTTACAAAGTACTTGTTACTGTAGCAACATTAGTTCCACTATATAACTATATATGACACATGACTTTTACCAATATGACCTATCACCTCCTCTCTTCCTGACTCACTGGACTCACTCAATACACTTGTCCAGCACAAGGAGACAAGGACAAAGCTGACATTGATGGAGGACCCGTACACCCAGGAAAGATTCATCGTCTATTTATTATGTATACTTTATACTATGTGTTGTGGTTCAGTTTCTCTTCCCGTTGGCAGCAGAGGCACACCTGTTCTCACTCAGTCCATTACCTCCACCTCTTAAGCCTGGCCTTCACTCTGCTCTATGTCAGATCATTCCATGCTCTCCCTCCTCATGCTACTCACCTGTGCTCCAGCTCCTGAAGAACTTGTATTAGTTTACGGGCAGATCTGCAGATCTGCCACATCCAATATGGCGGACGTGTTAACGTATTGCAGCAACGGACCAACGTGCTTAATGAGGCATCTATGTATATGTCTATGATCTATCCTAACTAAAGGAGAGTCTATGGCGGAAAGATGGATAAGGACGGACTTTTAGGGGGAACATTTCATTTTAAAAAGTTGCCCGATGGCTCGTTGGACAAAAACAAGGCAATTTGCACAGTTTGCAAAGCCGAATTTAAATTCCACAGAAGTAACACGACTTAAACATATCACCTCAAAGCAAAACACCCTGCTGAAATTACCTCCACGGGACCTCGTCAGTCTAGACTACAGGAGTGTGGCACTCGTCAGTATATTTCCAGTGACTACCAGGAACAGTCTGGTTGACAACCAAGAATAGTTTGGAGACAGCTGGAGAGACAGATGGCAGCCCGGAAAGATGGCAACCAGAGCGGCATGGATTAGCAGCCCTATCCGCACCTCCTGTGAAGGAGGACCTAAACAAGCTACGGAACAAAGAAAGAAATTATACCCCCAGGGGAACCCGAGAGGGGGGGGGATGAGGACCCCAGCCGGACAGATTCAAGGTTAACGAACAACAGCAATGGACAAACGTTGACGAGTAAAGAGTGCAAGAATGAGAAGGTCTAGAGCCTGGTGAGACAGAGGAGGAGCCGGGCTCGGAAGCACCCCACAGAGCCCAGAGCCTCCAAGTGGTGCAAAGAGTCCTTTCGAACAGGCAGTCCGCGAAGAGAAGGATCAAGCCTCTAAAACAGCAGAGTGGAAGAAGTTTGATGAGGATGTGGACAAGGTGCTGGAAGCAACAGCCAAAGGAGATGTTGAGAGGAAGCTTCAGACTATGACGACCATCATAATGAGTATGGCCGACGAGAGATTTGGTGTCGAGGAGGAAAGGGCGGCCAAGCAGCCTTACTTCAAGAACCAGAGGGCCGTTAAAATCCATAACATCAGGACAGAACTGAAAGCCTTGAAGAAACAGCACAAGGCAGCACGGGAAGAGGAGCGTGCACCTCTGGTAGAGCTCCATCTCATGCTCAGGAAGAGGCTCCTAAACCTGTGCACAGCAGAACAACACAGGAGACGCCGGAGGGAGAGGGCTAGGAAGCGGGCTGCCTTCATCAACAACCCTTTCGGCTTCATGAAGGAGCTCCTTGGACAGAAACGAAGTGGACGCCTGGCCTGTCGAAGGAGGAAGTCGACCACCACCTCCACGACACCTTCAGCGACCCCACCAAAGACCAAGAGCTAGGACAGTGTAAGGCTGTAATAACATCGCCAGACCCTGCTGAGGCCTTCGATCTGAGGGAGCCACTACTGAAAGAAATTCAGGAGGTGTTGCAGAAAGCAAGGTCCAGGTCAGCACCAGGACCAAGCGGAACGTCCTACAAGGTCTATAAGCACTGTCCCAAGTTGCTGCACCGGCTTTGGAAAATCTTGAGGCTCATCTGGAGAAGAGGAAAAACAGCACAGCAGTGGCGGTTTGCAGAGGGAGTGTGGATTCCTAAAGAGGAGGACTCCAAGACGATCAGCCAGTTCAGAATAATCTCGCTGCTCAGTGTAGAAGGAAAGATTTTCTTCAGGATTGTAGCTAAGCGACTGACTGATTTCTTCCTCAAGAATGGAACATCGACACCTCCGTGCAGAAGGGTGGCATCCCTGGCGTACCAGGATGCTTAGAGCACACTGGCGTGGTCACTCAGCTCCTCAGAGAGGCAAGGGAGAACAAGGGCGATCTGGTGGTGCTGTGGTTAGATCTGGCCAATGCCTACGGCTCAATGCCCCACAAGTCAGTCCTCGAAACACTTGAGAGGCACCATGTTCCAGCTGCAGTAAGAGAGCTCATCCTGGATTACTATGGTGATTTCAGCCTGAGGGTCTCAGCAGGATCAACAACATCTAAGTGGCACAGATTGGAGGTGGGAATCATCACAGGCTGCACCATCTCAGTTGTCCTGTTCGCTCTAGCGATGAACATGTTGGTGAAATCAGCAGAACCAGAGTGCAGAGGTCCCAAGTCCAAATCTGGGATCCGCCAACCGCCTGTCCGTGCCTTCATGGATGACCTGACAGTGACCACCGAGTCATTGCCTGGATGCAGATGGATCTTGACGGGGCTGGAAAGGGCTAATGGGATGGGCCAGGATATCATTCAAGCCGACAAAGTCAAGATCCTTGGTCTTGAAGAAGGGCAGAGTAGCAGTTCCGCTTCTCTATCTCAGGAACACCAATCCCCACCATCTCTGAGAAGCCGATAAAGAGCTTGGGAAAGTTCTTCGACAGCAGCCTTAGGAATTCAGCCTCCATCAAGAATACCTGTGAGGAGCTGAAGGGATGGCTGAAGGCTGTGGACAAGACAGGCCTCCCAGGAAAATTCAAAGCGTGGATTTACCAACACAGGATTCTGCCAAGGATACTGTGGCCATCGCTCCTCTGTGAGTTTCCGATTACTACCATCTCAGATCTGGAAAGGAGAGTCAGTGGCTACTTGAGGAGATGGTTAGGACTGCAGAGGAGCTTGAGCAGCATCGCCCTTTATGGAAACACCTGCAAACTGACACTCCCCTTGAAATCCATTGAGGAGGAGTTCAAGGTCTTGCATGCAAGGGAGGTGCTGCAATTCCGTGAGTCAGCGGATCCAAAAGTGTCTGGGGCAGGAGTAGCAGTCAGGACTGGCAGGAAATGGAGAGCAGAAGCTGCAGTGGAGCAGGCAGAATCCCGGCTACGGCACAGAGTCTTGGTGGGAACAGTGGCTAGAGGAAGGATGGGTCTAGGAACCATAGCATCCCCCCGTTTTAACAAGGCTCGGGGAAAGGAGCGGAGGCAACTAGTCCAGAACGAGGTGAGAGCAGTGGTCGAGGAGGAGAGATCCAGCAGAGCAGTGGGAATGAGGCAGCAGGGCGCCTGAACGAGATGGGAGCAAGTTGCGGAGAGGAAGATCTCGTGGACTGACCTTTGGCGGGCAGAGCCACACCGCATCAAGTTCTTAGTCCAGGCCGTCTACAATGTACTCCCCAGCCCTTCCAACTTGCACTGCTGGGGTTTGGTCGACACTCCAACATGCCCTCTTTGCCAAAGAAAGGGGACCCTCGAGCATATATTATGTTGCTGCCCAAAAGCTCTGGGGGATGGCCGTTACCGATGGCGTCACTACCAGGTGCTCAAGACCATCGCAGAAAGCATCTATAGGGGCATCACCAGCTGTCTGAGGTCAAAACCCACAAAGAGAGCCATCAACTTTGTCAGAGCTGGGGAGAAGCTAAGTACAACATCAGGAGCAACATCAGGGCTTCTCAACACTGCACAGGACTGGCAGCTGTCAGTGGACTTGGGCAGCCAACTCAAGTTCCCCCAGCACGTTGCTAAGACCACCCTCAGACCTGACATCGTTTTGGTGTCAGAGGCAACAAAGAGTGTCGTCATGCTGGAGCTCACTGTGTCGTGGGAAGAGCGAATGGAGGAGGCCTTTGAGCAGAAGAGGGGGAAATATGACGGCCTAATCAGCGACTGCCACAGACGAGGCTGGAAGGCTAGGTGTTGGCCTGTGGAGGTAGGGTGCGGAGGCTTTGCCGGACAGTCTCTGTGCAGGGCCTACACTGCATTGGGCATCACAGGAGAGAAAAGGAGAAGGGCCATCCGGAACAACACAGAGGCAGCAGAGAAAGCCTCTAGGTGGCTCTGGATAAAGAGAGCGGATCCGTGGTTAAATGCTGCTGGGGCACAAGCTGAGGCATCATGAACCTCAGCTGGGCCGCCTGAGAGAGAGTGTCTGATGTTCGAAAGGCCCGAAACACTCAATGATCTCAGGTCCATCACTGATGATGTGCCCCAACTAAGCATCAGTAGATGTTTCATTATAACCTCATTCTGGCTTTTTTCTATATGCACTGTGCATATGTGCACCTTAAGCCAATAAAATGAATGAATTTAAATATACCTTCTCTGTGTTTATTCTACATTAATTTGATCATTTTACATAAATACATATTCATTATAAGCTTCAGTCTCAGAAAAATGCAATTAATTTATTGATACATTTATTGATAAATTAATCGCGATTAATTACAGACATTTTTGCGATTAATTAGTTAATTTTTTTATCGATTGACAGCCCTAGTATATATATATATATATATATAAATATATAGATATATATATAATATATATATATATACACACACATATATATACACACACACACACACACATATAGTTGAGAATTAGGACTTTGATTGCCTTGTTGAGTTTGTCATGGAGAGCAAAACCACCAGACTCTCTGTTGCCAGGCACAGGTAGAAGACTTTCCAATTGACTGGTTGAAACCCGTGAGACTGGATCAAAACAAACTGCCCCATATAGCTACTAGCTCTCTTATGAATCTATCTCATCAAGGATTCACACCTTCTTGTGTTTATGTCAGATAATTACAAACTCAAATAATCTCAGAGGGATCAGTCAAATCAAAGGTGTTAAGAAAAACACATCCCAGAACATATCAACACATGATGCAATCCTGGATAATGCGACTAACAATTTTAAAGTTTTCAGTAGATTAGATGTTTATTGGTTTTAAAAAATAATTTAGATTTCTTTATCTACAGTAATCTTAGAACTGTTTCAATATATATGCATATATACACAATATACACTATCTATCTATCTATCTATCTATCTATCTATCTATCTATCTAACTAACTAACTAACTAACTAACTAACTAGTGCTTAACAAATTTATTAGACCACGTCAGAGACCATCCAGCATCATAAAGTGCTTTAATACAGACTCTTAAATTTTCAGTGAGCTCTTCTGACATTTTACCGTTTTGAACAGAAATAAGGAATTTCAAACTAAATTCACCTTTTCATACCTAAATTTGAGCCGGTTCACTGGGCTACTCTGAGAAGTCAGAAATTAATCAAACATAACATTCTACCACTAAAACTAACTATTCTGGAAGGCAAGTAAATAATTATAATGTGATCTTAATCAAGAAATAATAATGTGCTTTACTATTTTTACAGCTTTTTTTTTAAACAATAACTTTGAAAATTCTTGGATAACAATAATACTTATATTTTAGCATCAAAATCATTTTGGTTAAAGGGCTTCTACAAGCTGGTGTTTTAACCACTACAGAAACATATTTAGGTAATTACCAATGCTGTTAATTTAGGGTAGCTGTGGCATAAACTTTGCACTGGGTGGTGATCTAATACATTTGTTAAGCACTATGATGGGTGGTGCGTCTTCCTCAAACTCGGGTCCTAACCAGAGGCCTGGGAGCTTGAGGGTTCTGCACAGATGTTCTACACTATTTCAGACACTTAGTTATGGCATTCCATGTAGGCTCTACCGGCCAACATGTTACATCCTGCTATTATGTACAGAACTGTCTCAGGAGCATCTTTACACAGCCTGCACCTCGGGTTCTGTCTGGTGTGGTAGACCGTTGCCTCTGTTGATCTTGCACTGAATGCCTGATCTTGTGTTGCCATCATTAGTGCTTTTGCAACAGCCTTGACACACTGATTGATTGACACACATACAAACAAATCAGTGTTGAATTCAGACGCATAATGCTTTGTTTATGATGATAGATTGGGTTTGGAACAGAATATGATACACTTATATGGAAGCCCTGAAAACAAGTAGAATATTATTGTGAACACAAAAAGCTATAGTTAAGGTGTGATTTCCCTGTGGTGGGATGAATAAAGTATATATTTAATCTAATGTAACTGGAATGTTTCCATTCAAACAAATGACAAGCTGCTCAGAGGCTTTTGAACTTATTTTATCCTGAAAGTTTTTAATGAAACTTGAGAGTTTTTTATTAGAGTTTTGTCAATATCATTCTTTTAGTTTTTCTTAATATTATTCTCATTTTATTCTTATTTTTGACTTTTTCATCTGAAGGTTGATTATTCTACCTCCTGTCTAAACCTGTTAACAGATCCTTTTTCTATTCCTGGTTTCTGCTAAATGACAGCTGATCTTGTATCTGTGATGAAGTACTGTGTATGCAGATATAATACATGTGAGTCTGCCAGTGTCTCCCTCTGTTGTTTATTGTTAGTGTTACAACCTGCTGCTGTCAATTAACCACCAGTAGATGGCCTACCACACACACAGTCAGACTGGAAGTGTAGAAAAACATGCACCTATTTGTAGTTGAAGGCCTGAAATCTGGATCATTTCAGCTAAATGCATAAAATAAATATTCCATGTCTACACATTTAACACTTTTTTAGGACATCTGCTTGTCATTTGACTTTTTATTGATAAAATGTAATGTGACAAAATACAAGGTGACATAAACGCTACATTTAACAGGCATGAAGAAAACATTCAAACATCAAGACAATATATTTCAAGATAAATGTGTTAGATAGTTAGGTAAATGTGCTGCTGAATACAGAAATCCTGACCGACAGCAATAGAAAGGGAGTTGGCTGAAGAGTCCATTTTCATTTAAATTAATTAACCATGTATTTATTGACTATCTTGCTTCCTTCCTCTCTCTATTCAAGTTTCAAGTGTCACTTTGGACAGCACCCAGGCATGTAGTAGGCTGGTCTACTGCAGGTCTCCACGTCTTTCCACCTTGAAGCTCCACATATTTAGGAGGAGGCCCATCCACTAAAGGATGAGTGATAGACATGAGTTTTTTTTCTGGAGCGCCATTCATACAAGGCGGTGCTCGTGACTTGGAGACCCATCAGACCATCTCCTGGGACAACTCATGGCCAGTGAATGCAATGTACGGTAATAATAAAGAAAAATATTGCTATTAATAAACTGTAAAAACAATATAATGTGCAAGTGCATGAACACTGTGGTGATCAAAAGAAGCATAGCAAATTATACTGTGTGAAATAAAATGCATTCAATTCACAACGGAAATGAACAAACTTAAGTTAAAAGTGCACATATTAAAAATATGGATTATGTATCAGAAAAAATCATTTGGGAAGGTTTTGGGGAAAGATGATCCTTTCATGTTGAACAGCAGCTGTAAAGAGTTTCTCACTGTGTTTGCTTTTGCAGCAGTCACACAACATAATGACATTTGCTCGTCCACACAAAAATCAGTGGGGATGCTTGGTGACAACAACAACATGAGCTACTGTAACCGTCAAGCTAAGCGTCATTAACGATACTGTACACCACATTTTTTTAAAACATCGATATAAGAGAAAGATATTGAAAAGCTAAAGTATAATTGTACATATATTTCTTATATAAAGGATAATATAGTGGCACATACAACTGTAAAAGCAAAGATGAACAGACGCTGCAGCAGGCAGCATGGTCACTTTACATGGTCTTTGTCTCACCCTCCTGTTCATTTTCAGCAGTACAACGGCTTTCAGCTCATGCAGAAAAAGAGACATGAGATATAAAGGTAAATCGAACTCTGGACTGTGATACCAGCTGCCTCATAGGATGTCCATGTGTTCCCCTCTCATTACATTCAGCATGAGAACAGTGGTGAAGACAGATGAATAGCTACCCACAATAAATGTCGAAATCTCGATTCCTTGGCAGAGGAGCTTTCCTCATTACTACGTAGGTGGAGTTCTCAGGATTCATGCTCCTGCACTGAAACACAGGCAGAAAAAGAACACATTTTCTTTTTTGTTCCAAACACAATGTTTCAGACAGTGAATGCTGTTCATGTACAGGCCATACTAGTTATTATGTAAAAATATTAGCTGCTATAGTTCAAACTTTTAATTCAGTTACTGATGACAATGTAAACACAACAATACAATACAACAATAATCAACAATACAAAACTCAGAACTTTATTATTTTTTTACACACACTCACACACACACACACACACACACACACACAATTTTTTTTTATTGGCTTTGCACAAATACAGAAATAAACATTTTCAATCAATCAGTCAATACTGTCACACATGGTTCTCACTGGACAAAGAAGCATATGAAAATGGAAAAGTAACTTGTAACTAAAACTGTCATCTACAAATGCAGTGGAATAGAAGTAAGTTGCACAAAATGGCAACGCAAAATGGATAAAATTTGTATTTAAGCACAGTATACTTAGCAAAAATCCAAATAGTCACCCTCAGTCTGATGTAGAAAGAAGTGATGACACAGCTGTACAGGAACATCAGAGCCAGCAAACCAATCGCAATCCACCACAGCTTAAGAGAGTGATGGAGAGGAAGAGGAGGAGGAGGAGGAGATATAGAGACCACTTCCGTTTGACCTAATAAAAATAAAGTCAGACTACTTCCTGTTTGTCCTTTACTAGTCTACACAAAAACAATGTCAGCATGTTTGACAACTACAGCTTCACGCTCAGCAACATTATAACCAAGGAGTGAATCAATTATCACCATCTAATCATATGCATTGAATTTCACTTTATTTTTTCATCTTTGGTTCGTATTTACAGGACTACAAATCTTCCAGAATGTTAAACGTACCTGGCAGTAACGTGGTTGGTCTTCCTCTCTCAGTGTGATGTAGATCATTTTCATCCTTTACTGTAATCTCACACACATATTTCATGCTCATGTCCTCAGGTCCGATGTTGAATATGATAAAGAGGAACTTTTTGGGATTGACTTCAAGACAGGTGATGTTCTCACTCTTTTTCACTCCTTTCTGGCAGAGTATGTTTCCAGAACTGTCTGTTCTGAGAGTGAACAGAGATCTATTAGACAGAGCACATCTGCCAGCATGAGCTGAGTTTCTGATTTTTATTTTTTTAAATTAGTTTAAAGGAATAATAATACATATTTTGGGGAACACTTAATTACATGCCAAGATTTAGATGAGATGATTGAAACAGTACAACTGACATACTTTCCTTGAGTATTTCTAATCTATGGTACTTCATACTTCTACTCCATCACATTTCAGAGGGAAATATTGCATGTTTTACTCCACCAGTTATTTACACTTGCAAAAATGTGATATGCTTATATGAAATCATGCAATACTCTAATACTAATAAACTCAGAAGTACCTCTGATTGGCTCTACATTGATTAACTACAATATTACAATGCTCTTACAATGTTTTACTCTGTGAAAGGAACCATTCATTCAACATTCAACATCGGCCAATGCCAATCACAGCCTTCTATTTATCTTGGTGCATTATTTACTAAGTGATTCTTAATGACACATTAAGTAAAGTAACATAAATTGACAACGTTTTATTTATCAGGAGGCAATGTGTGCAATATATTCAGTCTCCCTCTTATCGACAAGGGCAGCTTACATCTGGGAACAGTTAGTGTTAGTGTAACAAAAGACCAGTGTAGGCAGTGTAACTGAGGAGGAGGGTGGATTTTTTATTTCTTATTCGTCAATTTGATTTTACTTGATTCTCAGTGTTTACTCATAAATGTGATCACCTTTTTTTTTTTTAAATAAGCTGCTTTACAAAACACTGAGTTAGACCTGGAGGAGGATCGTTGCAGCCGTTGGCTCATGGTCTTGTGGTTAAACCGCAAGCAGTACACTCCTTTCCTCTCTTTGTTTTTCTGTGCCAAGATAGACTGGGTAAATATGTGGTCTATTCTCAAACGAGACCTTCAAAAAGTGGTCTCAAAAACCAAGACCAAACAGCAGCACTACAACACTGTTCAGTACTTTCAGTCAGGCTACTGTTTCCAGTCTTTATGCTCGGATCTGTTTAAACCTGATAACTTTTAACATTGTACTGTGATGCTAATTTACTGGTTTCAAATTCGCCGATTTGAGTGAAGTGTGGTTATGCAGATAAGGCGGTGCAGTGCAGTTTTGGTATTTGTTTTGGGAGCTGCTGAGACCAGCTCTAACCAGCTCTATACTTCCTTTGATAAGAAATCATGAAGCCTTTTTTAAAGCAACTAATTTGATTAAATGAGAAACTGACGACATTGATGGCAAAGAGAAAATAGACACAAAGAAGTTCAAACTGGAGTTAAATGCGATAAAAAGCTGCATGCATGAACCTTCTTCATTTGTGTATTTCACAGATCCCCCCAAAACACACACACCACTAGAATACATACGGTGACATGCTGAGGAGTTGAAAGTCTTCCACAGAGGTGACTTCTGCGGTGTGTTCACAGCTGATAGACGCTAACTCATCTTGGTTTACAGTTCGATTCTGTGGTTGAATCACTTTAAAATCTGATAAATGAAAAGGATTCAGCTTCAACATTCATGCTTAACTAGCTCGTCTTCTGTTTGTGAATCATTATGGTAATATCCTGTGTGTTGCTGCTGTGTGTCAGAAATACAAATAATTATACACCAAACATGTAAACCATCAGCTCAGATTATTTGCCGGATCTTTATGAATGGTCGCCATTATCATTATAATACAAGAAATAAATATAAGTATGAAAAATGTTTTTTAAAGTAAGAACTGTATATTCAAATAGAAATTAGTTTTAAAGTGAGTCCTACCATAGCAATAGATGAGGCTCAGATGAGTTATGAAGACGATAAAGCTGCTGAAGCTGTGTGCTGTCATCTCAGCGTTTCTGCTCCTTCTCCACCTACTGTCCCACTGTTAACCTACCTCACAATCACAGAGCTCATTCTGCTGCCGAGCTCTTAATTAAACAGGAAAAAGGAAATCTGAGGTTGGACTAGACAGTGATCTGGCCAAATTCTGTGTTCCTGTGGTGCCTGTGCTTCGCTGCTGTCATGCCTCCACGCTCTCCAGTTATCAACTGCCAATCGAAGTTTTTCTTTCTGTACTTTTTGTGGGTGGCACATGTTCCTGTTGCAAACATTCATCGTGCAATAGGATGTTTTTGTCTTTCAGAATAAAAAGTGTAAGTGACACCACTTTCTGTACAACTGGAAATATCTTTAAATATGTGGAAAGGTTCACAACTTTTACTACTATTTACAAATTAGCAACCATTACTAATTATAGGTATGTGTATGGGGTGTGGCCTCCCTCCAGGTCACTGTCTGGCTTTGGAGTTGGCTCCTGCAGGATTGAGAGGAGCCACTCTTCTACATCAGTGGTCTGCTGTCTTTGCCTCCTCCTTGGGTCAGTGCAAGCCCCCCTTGGACTCTGGGACCTGTAGGGTCTGTCTCTCTTCCCAGATGTGAAAGGCCCCGGTACAGACTGTGTCTGTGCTGTAGACTGTAGACTGACGGTGTATCAGATCCACATACAGACACTGGTGTAGATGACCTCTCCTCCTCTGCCAAAACAGTGCCCAGGTTGCTTTTCGAACTAAAAAACAAACACATACAGATAAACAAATAAGTCACATTAGTGTCAGAGTCAGAATCGATTACTTCATTTTAAATGAGCACATACATCTTACAGATTACATCACCATCTATAATGCTATATAATAATAATATCCTAATAAAAATAACGACAACAACAAGAATTTCATACTGACCTTCTCGGATGGAGGTGGGACAAAAGAAAAGACATGATGTCCTTGTATTTCTAGTCCTTTTGAGATCCCCCCGCTGAGCCGCTGGCAGACACCTTCTTCCGGCTTTTTACAAAGCTGTCGCTCAGTGTACGCCATTTTGCCTAGCAGGGATCAGCTGGATAAAGAGACGCATATTAAAAAATAATCATACATTGAAATCATCTTTTTTTTTACTTTTCACTTTACAGGTACTTGGCTTCTGGGGACTCACTCATCAGCCTAGCGTTCAATTAGCGCCTTGGCCACGCAACAGTGATAAACTCTGTTCACATGGTGTGTGCCGCCATTGAAAAGGTCATGATGGAGAAGTTTTTACCACAGCTGACTACAGCAACATGGAAAGACAAAAGTGGGAAAAGTGGAACTTCCCAGATTGCCTGGGAGCACTTGATGGCAAACATGTCATCATTCAAGTGCCACCCAACTCTGGTAGTCAGTATTTCAACTACAAAAAGACTTTTCATTCCCTTTGAAGCACTACCTGTAGAGACCCTACCCAGGACAGAACCTAACCCATAAAAAGAGGATTTTCAATTACAGGCTCTCCAGAGCGAGGATGAAAATGCCTTTGGCATTTTGGCGTCACGTTGGAGGATTTTCCACCGGAGGATTAACCTGCACCTCAAAAACGTGGACACACTTGTAGTGGCAGCATGCATCCTGCACAATTTCCTCCTTGTCCCAAGTGAAAATGTGCAGCTGCTAGCAGAGGCAGAGGAACTTGGGAGACACATGGCACCGGTACGAAACATGGGAGGAAACAGAGCATCAAGAGAAGCCTGTGCTATCAGGGAGAGCTTGGCTACTTTCTTCACCTCCCCTGAGGGCAGTGTGTCCTGGCAGGATAGAATGATTTAAATGACTATGAAATGTCAAACAGAATAGGCCTAATAAATAAATAATTCATTTATATACATATAAAACATAACTTAACTTTAACTTACTGCATTTCATGACTTTATATCAGATAATAAAAGTTAGAATACCATGGACAGTTATTTCAAAGTTTTTCATAGGTTTGACACATATGTAACTAGAGAACGTCATTGTCATTTTAATGCACATAAACAAACTATTTGTTTTCAAACAACATTATTGGACCAAAATACAAACTTACCATCCATTGCTCCACGCCACATCTTTTTTGTTGGTGTCCTAGGATGTGAGGTGTCATAAACGATAGCTTGATTTTGGACCTCCAGAATCAACTTCTCCTCAACCATGGTGTCGACGGGGTGAAAAGACACCTGAAAACCTCTGACCTGTTGACTTCAGGTCAGCCCTGCCTATTATGACGTGTTCTTGTAATCAAATCAAATCAAAACAAATCAATTTTATTTGTATAGCCCAAAGTCACAAAGTACATTTGCCTCAGAGGGCTTTACAATCTGTACAGGGAGTGACACCCTCTGTCCTTAGACCCTCGGTTCGAGTGAGGAAAAACTTGCCAACAAAAACCTTTAACAGGGAAAAAATGTGGAAGAAACCTCAGGAAGAGCCACAGAGGAGGGATCCCTCTCCCAGGACGGACAGACGCGCAATGGATGTCACGTGTACAGAGCAAATATACAGAGACAAATTGTACAATTACAATGAATGATAAAATGACCACAGTAGCAGATATGGTAGCAATAATGACAGTAATAATATGTGTAGTGGACGTCGTGCAGGATCACAGCAGCAGCCACGATCCACGAGAACCTGCTGGACGACAGAGCACAGAAACTCCGGGGAAGTTTGGTTAGTAACATGCATTAATGAGACATGTCCACAGATGGAGAGATGGAGAGATGGAGCGAGATAGAGAGAGAGAGAGAGAGAGAGAGAGAGAGAGAGAGAGAGAGGGGGTTTTCGGTAAGGGAGATGTGTGCATCTTCAACCAATACCGTGCCTGGCTAGGCATAACCCTCGGTGGGGTCCCCCGGCAGTCTAATCCTATGGCAGCATAACTAAGGGATGACCTGAGCAAGCCCTAACTATAAGCTTTATCAAAAAGGAAAGTCTTAAGTCTATTCTTAAAGGTGTTGACCGTGTCTGCCTCCCGAACCCAGAATGGTAGTTTGTTCCACAGAAGAGGAGCCTGATAGCTGAAAGCTCTGGCTCCCAATCTACTTTTGGAGACTATAGGAACCACAAGGAACCCAGCATCCTGAGAGCGCAGTGTTCTAGAGGGGTAATAAGGTATTATGAGCTCTTTTAGATATGATGGTGCCTGACCATGAAGAGATTTGTAAGTAAGGAGAAGAATTTTAAATTCTATTCTAGATTTAATAGGTAGCCAATGCAAGGAAGCCAAAATGGGAGAGATGTGATCTCTGATCTTGGTTCCTGTCAGAACACGTGCAGCAGCATTCTGAATTAACTGCAAAGTCCTAAGAGACTTATTAGAGCAGCCTGATAACAAAGAGTTACAATAGTCCAGCCTTGAAGTAACAAATGCGTGGACTAGTTTTTCTGCATCCGCTTGAGAGACAATGCATCCGATTTTAGCGATGTTACGTAAGTGGAAGAATGCAGTCCTCCAAATTTGTTTTATGTGGATGTTAAAGGACAAATCCTGATCAAAAACAACTCTAAAACTAAAATTTGGATTTTAATTCTCTTTCCAGAAACAATGTCTGGTTGGAAAAGATCAGTGGCCTGTTGTTACTTAAGTAACAATACCACAGCATTATTCTGTACAAATATACATACGTGGATCATTGTAAATTTCCCCTCCACTCAAACATGTGTTTTGCTTGTTGTTCCGTCACTTGGATGTTTGAGCTTCACTGTGCAGAAAGAATGAGTAAAGTTTTTCTGCCGTCACCGTAAATCTCAGTATGTACGTACTGGCAGGATTTTATGACGTCACAATTTGCTTTGAGGCCAGTTGTGGTCTAAAATGCAACTAAGTGTGTTGTGGAAACTTGAGGTCACAGATGCTGAGGATGAACTTTTCAGTGAAGTAGCTGACATCCTGACACCGCCTGTTGTTAAACACAAACTTTTGCAAACTTTTGAACATTTGCATATTCATAGATTTTAGGTATTGTAATGACAGAGAAAGAACAGGCGTAATTTAAGTAATTTTAAGTTTGTAATTCTTTAAAAAAAACAACAACATATCTGACACTAATTATTACTCAAGATGCCTGGACAGGACAAAGAACGCCTCTGAAATGTAGGAGAAAACATGTATGTGTATAATGACAGAGAGCTCTGAAATGGGATAAAGAATTGGGATGAAGAGTAAAGTAGGTGTTTTGTGTTTGTGGCTGTCTGCATTCGAGTGAGTGAGAAAAATCACTATCAGTTCATTTTCTTTGTGCTACCAATCACTGCTTTGAAGTACATAGCTGTATGTGCCCCCTGTCAGCAAAAAGTTACTTTGACAGAAAATCTACATTTTTATTATTTCCTCTGTCATAACCAGAATCAGCAGTGTTAACTCACATCCTGTTTTTCAGAGTTTGCACTTCTGTGAAATCTTCCTGCATGACTGTGTGTGATGAATAAAACCACAGACAGAATCAACGTCAGCACACTGAAATGTGTTCTTATTGATAAGTTTTCTTTGTTCATTTTATATGTAGGGCCACAATTGTCTTTTTAACTTGCTCTTGTGTTGCATGTGAAAGTAGCCATGCCATTGTAATCTGTGCAGATTATGGTTTGAAATTGTCTGAAACTAATTAACTATAATTAAGGCCATCCCTGAAAAGGACATTGTCGCCTTGGCAGCATATGTTGCTCCATGGGCAGGTTACCCATCATGCCGTGTGAACAAATGCACCTCCATACCATCACGGATGCTGGCTTTTGAACTGTGCTCTGATAACAAGCCGGATGGTCCCTCTCATCTTTAGCCCAGAGGACGTGGCGTCCATGATTTCCAAACAGAATTTCAAATGTGGTCTCGTCAGACCACAGGACTGTTTTCCACTTAAAGTTGGTTGCGTCCACAGAAGGTGGCAGCGTTTCTGGATCTGGTTTATATCCGGTTTCCTCTTCGCCTGGTGGAGTTCCAGCTGTCATTTGTGGATGCAGCGATGAACTGTGTTCACGGATGATGATTTTTGGAAGTGTTCCTCAGCCCATGCAGGGATGTCCATGACAGAGTCCTGTCTGTTTTTGATGCAGTGCCCTCTGAGTCTGAAGCTCACGACCATCCAATATTGTTTTTTGGCCTCATTCTTTGTGAGATGTTCCACCAGTTTTTTTTTTTACATTCATTACATTACATTACATTACATTACATTACATTGCATTTAGCAGACACTTTTATCCAAAGCGACTTACAGAGGAGGACATAAGCTGAGAAAGGTGTAAAGGAGCACAGAGTAGTTGTTAGTTTTGTTAGTTTTGTTAGGCAGGGAAGCATTCTCGAAACAGAAAGGTTTTTACAAGTTTTTTAAAGGTCGAAAGGGATGTTGCTGTTCTAGTAGCCGTTGGTAGGTCATTCCACCATTTGGGGACGACCACAGAGAAGAGTTTAGAGTGACCTCACTTTGCGAGAGGCGAGGGTACAAGAACCTAACCCTAACCCTCAGCAATGTTACATTAATGTTACATTTTTCTTTGAGCATTTCACAAATTTTTTTGAAAAGGGGTTTTTCCATCTTGGGGAGTGGGGTTGCAGCAACTACACCACTAGATGCCACTAAATCGTACACACTGGTCTTTGTAGATTTTGAATTACTCCTCAATCTTCAGTTCAGGGAAAGATAACTACTGATGAATGTTTTTGTTGTTGTTGTTGTTGTTTTTTTTGCAATGTTAGCAGCTCTGTTCTGTCCCAATCCTGCTCCACTAACAGATTCAATAACTCTTTCGCCCCCCTTGCCATAAGACCGTACAACAGCTCTTAGTAATAGCAAGAGAGAAAATTGACAATTTGCATTTATTTCTGGACATTCAGCATCTACAGCCTATCAGAACAGTTTGCAGAAACAACCTAGACACAAATATTTGACTTAGAGAATATATGAGCCTCTGTTTCCAACATTAATGTAACATTGCTGAGGTGAAAATGGTATCAGGGGTTCTTCAGGGGTCAATCCTTGGACCATTTCCTTTCCATGAACACAAGTTCCTTTTTAGTAATATTATATGGAAAGCTCCTCTATTCATGGGTGGATGAGTTCACTCCTAAAAACAAGCTGGTAAACTGTACTGATAATTTCCATTACCCCCTCTTCCCATACCCTTCTGGTGTCAGATTAAGGAAAAAAGACGATCTGACATTTAAACCTACTTCACACTGTGATTGACCAGGTCTTTAGTGAGAGAAGAACCTGTGTTTCAACTCTCCGTAGCTCTAGTCATTTTCCATGTGAACAATATGTCTTAAAATATGCACCATTATCTCTGCCTTTAAAGAATATTAGGTCTACCCCTCTCTATGACAGCTGGCGTTTCACATTGCCTTCAAGTGTTGTCATTTAAAATGATTATATACTTTTGATTTCTAACAGGGTCAGACATGTCCTGCAAACTAGTCCTGATTGGACATATTAACACCCTAAGACTGACACACTTGTCGTAGTTCTTAAAACCCAGAGACAAGAAATGTGCTCACACTCAGCATTCTTGTGGTTGGTATACACACAGGAAGTCAGGAACCTGGAAGTCACGTAACATAACTAGGGCAACTGTTTCAGCTGAAAATATGTTTTAGAAGTAGATTTTTTTATCTCAAGCAGATTCTGAGTACTACATAATTTTATCTAAGACAGGATAAAGACTACAGTAATGCTCTCTGATTACCAAGATAAACTATAGGAAGGCATCACACGAACATGTACAGGCAAGATCAAATGTGTTACAACTGAAATGACTTCACTGGCTCCCAGTGACAAAATAAACTTCAACATTTTACTGAAGCAATTACCAGTCTCCGACATGCTCTGCCTACAATCCAGTTAAATTCAATTCAATTTAAAAACAAAAGCTTAAATGATTTATTAACAAAAAGAGAAGTTTGTGAGAAGCAGCTTGGTTTGGAGAGTGCATAAAGAATGCAGAAAGTAAGATTAAGTAAGAATAGAAAACGTAATAAATGTTAAAGGTTATGTGCAGTAATGCAAATGGGTAATAATGTATAATAATTACTTTCTGACCGCTGTAGAGACAAAGCTCTTATCCGGGTATTTCTCTCAGTCAGAATATTCTTCTTCTTTTTTTAACTCAGCAGAATAGGATCAGATAAGGTGTGTGTGAAACTTTTACTCACTTTGATGCTGTGCAAAAAGCAAAGTGCAATTTACCCAACTTCCTTTGGCTCATACAATTATACTGTGTATCTTTGTCTGTGCATCTGTAGTGGGTTGTCTTTCTGAGCTAGATGTTGGGCTTTCTCAGAACCAGTCCAAAGTCTTCTCCCCCAATCATACTCTAGCCTGTGGGTGAATAGAACAGGGTTACTGATAATCAAAGCACCAAAAACTTGAAACACTGAAATTTGAAAATCTCAACATGGTGGGACAAGTGTTTAGGTGTTTTAGGCCGCAGGGTTCAAAGTATGTGAAAAAAGTAGCGGCTTATAGTCCGAAAATTATGGTATGTTCATTTCTGTCTCTCTGCATCACACTTTTTTGACAATAGTTTTATAGGTAGAGCAACAAGACTACAACAAGCTGACTGAACCATCAAGGCAAATTGTGTCCAGTGACGCCCTCATCCAGACTCACATTCAGCCTTGGTAGAACACAAGAAGCAAAAGTATGCTCTTCATGTTAAAATATTTCAGATGTATAATCTTCAAACAAATACTCAGTACCTGAGCAGTATTTGGAAGTTCTGTTCTTGAAACATAATATGGTATTATGTTTTCCCTTCTGATGTTGATAGATTGTATCTGCTGTATATATACAGACAAAAAGAAAGGTGTTTGAGAAGGTGAAGGCTGTGAAGCTCCTGATGGAGGAGGAGATGATCCTGTGCAGAGAAATGCAGCAAAACTAGTAGGTGTTGAAGGAACAATCTCTGAAACTGGGAACAATCTCCTCAGACATCTCTTTTTTTTATTTTAGTGATGGTTATGTGAGGTCTGGCTAGTTCTCTGCATTTTTGTCTTAAATCTTCTTAAATCTATCTTTGAGGTCTGCAGCTAACACTGCCCTCTCCGCTTTAAAGAAAGGTTTGATTAAAGGATCCTAAATCTTTGTGTTTATATAGTGCGCTCACTTTCATTACTGACTTTATTGACTTTGTTTTTGATATTCTGTTTTTACAGCCTCTCTTGCTGACTTGGAGGAGGGGGAGATCGGAGAAGATGATGCAGCTGACAGTGATTTCAGCACATCTGATGAGGCCTGACTGTGACTGAACTACAATTAATAAAATGATTGATAAAATCAAAAGTTCTCTGTTTAATGTGTTATTCAGTTATTTAGGAGCAGAGGGGGAGGATGAGTTCTGGTCAAGACTTTGGATTACATTTACGATATCTGTCTGACTGTAATTTATTCAGCTTATATATGATGTGAATTTGAAATGTTTTTCTCATACTGTATGCAGATATATATTTTTCTATTGAAAGGAGAAATGGAATTCCCCGTGTACAGTTGTTTAACCTGGATCATTCTTCCTAATACAGTACTGTACAGAATACATGTACAGTAACATCATTTTATTTATGCTTTCTGAGGTACTCAAAGACACTACATAAGTTAAAAGTCTCATAATACACACTGAAAGCATGAGGCAGCACACTCACAAGGTGAGTTTGGTTCAGTGTTTTGAACATAGACAGGTCAGTGCTGTCAGTGCTGATGTGCATGAAGAAACAGTTCCTCAGAGACGAGCAGCTATGGAGAAATAGACAGCCTGTCCAAAAAAAAGTCACTCACTCTAATATTCTGTTTTGACCGCCTTTAGCTTTGACTACAGCACACATTTGTTGTGGCATTATTTCGATGAGCTTCTACAATGTCACATTTATTATCAACATTTATTTTTATCCAGAGTTGCATTCATTTTCCGCCAAGATCTTATATTGATGATGGGAGAGTCGCACCGCTGAGCAAAGTTTTCTCCAGTACATCCCAAAGATTCTCAATGGGGTTGGGATCTGGACTCTGTGCTGGCCAATCCATGTGTGAAAAGAATGTCTCATACTCTCTGAACCTGAACCACTTATTTACAATGTGAGCCTGATGAATCCTGGCATTGTCATCTTGGAATATGTCCGTGCCATCAGAGAATTAAAACTCCATTGATGTAAAGACCTGGTCATCCAGTATATTTAGGTAGTCAGCTGACCTCATTCTTTGGGGACATAACTTTGTTGAACCTGACCTGACCAACTGCAGCAACCCCAGGTCATAAAACCACCCCCGCAGACTTGTACGGTGAGTACTAGGCATGATGGGTGTATCACTTCATCCACCTCTCTTCTTACCGTAATGTGCCCAAGATGATGGTTCACCTCCATCCTTGCAGGTTTTAATAATGCGTTGGACAGTCTTAATCTGATTTGAGTAGTTTTAGGAATCTCCTTAGTTGTTTTCTTTGTTTGATACAGGCCAATCATTTGACCCTTCCGAAACTAATTTACATCCTTTCCACAACCACAGAATACGTCTTCAGACATGGTTGTTTAAGAAAGAAGAAGCTACTCACAGCATGAGCTAGGGTTAAATAAGTTGTTGCTAGCTGAAATATATTTGTGAGAGCCATAATGACAGTCTTAAGAGTGTTTAACAGTTCAGTTTTGAAATGTTTGAAATGCTTTTTTAGGTTGATTGTTAGTGATGTCACAGCCACTTAAACATCAGATGTGGTTAAGCAGCCTAAGGAGCAACACAGTTTTTTGACGGTTCGTTTAAGAATGAATCTTGTAACTTTTGTTTTTCTTTTAAAGTAAAGTTTTTTGAAAAGAGTTACTTTGTTGAAGATTCATTACTAGTCAAGCTTATTGCCATTTGTTTGCTTAATAGTGGCGGTAAAGAGGATTATTGGACTGATAGAAGATTGCCGCTACAATATTAATCACTGCAGTAATTATCTAATGGAAAACTCTTACTGATTTGCTTAAATAAATCCAGTGGTGACTTTTTTTTTTTTTTTTTGGACGCGCAGTGTATGTCACCTGTGTGAATTGAGGAACTTTTTTAGGAATGATTTCATCACAAATATCCTCAGCCACATATTCCTGGAAATATAAAATCACATGAGCAGCCTCGTATTTTACAATCACCAGGGATAACACGCCTTTTACTCACAAGAATAGTGATGTTTGGATTCAGATAAATGTAATTGCTGCCAATCAGCAGTAATCTGAAACAGAATGACACCCACATTCAGCAGATAGCCCATAGTAGTCAAACACTCCCAATCAATCCACAACACAGTGCCCTCCCCTAAATCCTGTACCATGAAGGGCATGAAGATGAGGTTGAAAGGGCTATGTCATGTTGCCAGATAACCTTATCCCAAAAAACATAAACATTCTTCCAGTGTACATAGTAGCCTTTGCCTAAACAAACCTGTGTGACCTATCAGATGTTACATTTATATGTCATTACATGTAAAACTATTGATTGAGCCTCCACCATCATACAGTACAAGATGTTAAACTCCTCAGATGATCTTATCTCTGTAGTCCTCTTCAATCATTCCAAGATTAATATTTGACTTTAAAATAATGTTCTACTACCCTAAGAATACTTATATACAGCAAAACATTCAGTTTTAATGTTCTGATTTCATTTTCTCGTCTGATACAGGAGAGGCTCTGCTCATATAAAATATCTCACTGGGATGATATGATGATGATATACAGATGATGATGATGATATACAGATGATGATGATGATGACATGTTTAGCCGCATATCGTCATTTCACCGCTGGCTGTCGAGGTGGTGTCCAGCAAACGATGTGGGCTTCATAGACAATTGGACACCTTTCTGGGGAAAACCTGGTCTGATTAGGAGAGACGGCATCCATCCCACTTTGGATGGAGCAGCTCTCATATCTAGAAATATGGCCAAGTTTATTAGCTGACCAAAATCATGACAACCAGAGTTGAGACCAGGAAGCAGAGCTGCAGTCTTACACGCTTCTCTGCGCCTCCATTAGAGCAGCTGCCCACCCAGTCCTTTAGTATAGAGCAGGGGTCACCAACCTTTTTGAAACCGAGAGATACTTCCTGGGTACTGATTAATGCGAAGGGCTACCAGTTTGATACACACTTCTGAACTAGCCAATTTGCTCAATTTACCTTTAACTAAATGTCATTATCAGAATCAGAAATACTTTAATAATCCCAGGGGGAAATTATTTGTTTATTTTAATTATTATTATTAATAATTAATGATATTCATTTCTGCAAAGACACGATCATGTTAATGATTTCTCACAATGAATATGAACAATTATTTAACAAGATAGGAAACAGGTAAATATCAATATGCAACATTTTATTTCTATATTTTGTCCTAGTGCAAGTGTTTTTCAAATTGAAAAAAAAAATGTTCAAAAACATTTTAAAATGATCATTTCTACAACAGTCCTAGGAAATCACAATGTCCCAGCCTGATAGGCTTTGAGGTGCAGGTTATTTTGCAATGTTACAATTTCAATTTCCATCTGTCCAGCATCCAGGATGAACATTGCACTTAACTGCTCAGCAATGCATGATATATCCACATTCATGAATGGATTACAAATGAACGACACACATGGCTCAAGCTAATCCAGGTCACAAAACCTGTTCTCAAACTCTTGCCCAAGTCTTTTTATGACCTGAGAGTACTTTTCTACAGCTTTGTCAAAAGCCTCATATGCAGAAGCATTGTCTTTCAGCACCATCTGCACAGAAGGAAAGTGCAGCACCTTTTTTGTCTGTAAATGCATACAGAAAATGTTCATCTTGGCTTTAAATGCATTTAAAGCACTGATCATATTGGCAACAGTCTTGCCTTTGCCTTGCAGCTCACAGTTCAAACTGTTTAGTTTCCCAGTAATGTCCATTAAAAATGCAAGGTCAAGTGTCAGTGTCAGTGTCAGGGTCAGTGTCCTCCAGCAGCGAGGTATTCTCTGGACTGCATGAACTCTTTGATTTCACCAAAAAGTGACAAAAAACGAAGCAGGATCCGTCCCCTGCTGAGCCATCGGATTTCTGTGTGTAGTAGCAGGTCCCCATATTCAGTTGACAGCTCCTCCAACAGTACCTTGAATGTTCGGTGCTGTTTATGATCTTCACGACGGGAGTCATCACATGCTCAAAGCCGATCACTTTTGCACATAAGGCCTGCTGGTGAATGATGCAGTGGTAATGCAGAAAGTTTGGGAACTCTGTCACCTTTACAGTGAGCGATGAAACCTGTGTCGGCCGATCATAGCAGAAGCCCCATCTGTTGTCACTGATACCAGCTTTTTTCGCCACCAAAAACTCCTTCACCGCATTATGTCAACTCCCCTCTTAGTTGTCTTTAGGGGCAGTAGTATGAGAAGTTATTTTGTGGAGAAATCAAACACCATCCTGATAAAGACCATCAGCTGTGCCGTACTGCTGCTGTCCACCGACTAGTCACACTGGATGCTAAACCACCTGCACCTCGCCAGATCATGGTCCAGCTGGTCGGCCAAGTTCAGGGACATCGCAGATGCTCTTACCATCGTAGCTGCCCCCAGTTGAACATCGGAGAGACTGGAGATCACATCGGTTCCATATTTCTCATCTTCAAGTACAGTGTTAGCAATTAGCATCATTGCTTCTTTAACTACCTCCCTGTCTGAAAATGCCTTCTTAATCAAGAATTGCGTAGCTCTAAATGAGGCTTCGGTTGCTTGTTGGGGAGGTTTTAACTGGTCATGAAAAAAGGCTTGCCGTTTGCACAAAGCTGCCTTTAACTCGCGGGCTCTTTCTGCTCGCGGTGCACAGTTTGCATGGTAGCCCGTGTGACAAGTTGTTAATGCCTCTGCATTGTGCCGCTTTGCCGTCGCCACAGTTGCCCCGCAAATAAGATACATATGCTCCTTTCACAGTGGTTTAAAAAAAAAAAAAAAAAAAAAAAAACCCACAAACACCTCCCATTCGTCATGAAAATTATGTTTTTTTTCCTGCCATCTTTTTATAGGTCGCATCATACTGACCTTTGAACTATAATAGGTCATAGTTCATTTATATTAAACATTTAATGTTTTTGAATCCACTCCTCCCAGTCATTGTAATACTCATATTCCCTGAAGTACCGGTCGAGGTGGTGGAGTTGGAGCCATATTTGACTCAAGTCTTTTAATAAATCCTAAACCTAAACTAAATTATAATTCATTTGAAAGCCTTGTTCTTAGCCTCACTCACCCAACCTGGAAAACATCGTCAACAATCAGGAAGACCCAAACGCAGTACAATCTTACTGAGTGTTCTTTATTACACTTCAGGAAACAGAACAGGCAGGAACACAGTCTCTGTAAAAGTCTTCTGCTGCAATTCAAAAGTCCTAGGCACAAGCTCCGAAGGTGGCAGATGAGAATTCGCCCACGGCGGAGTAGGAGCGGCAAGACGCCAAACAGATGCAGACGAAATAATAGCAGGAAACTCACAGGCTGGGTTCGGAGTCAGGGACGGAAAGCAGTCAGGTTTACCAGGGCAGAGACAAAGAGCCCAGATCAGGAACATGCGGGTCGGAACCAGGAAAATCAAGCCGAAGAGGACTGCTGGAAAGTTCTGCATAACACTAAGACAATCTAGCACTGGGCTGGTATAGCTTAAATAGTGGCTGGATGCTGATGAGGAGCACCGGAGTGCACAGGTGAACAAAGTTGGCTGATGAGAGGGGAGTGGCCAGCAGGGAGAGTGAGCAGAGGGGAGGAGAGTGGGAAATTACTGGCAGAGCAGCAGAGGAATGGATTGTGACAATTACAGCCAATTTTATTTGTTACAGTATATCGAGCTCCAGGTCCTTATTCTGATTTTTTATCTGAATTTGCAGAATTTGCATCAGGCTTGATCCTTAAAACAGATAAAGTAATTATTGTAGGTGATTTTAACATTCATGTGGACAACCACAATGATAGTCTTAGTACTGCGTTTATCTCTCTATTAGACTCAATTGGCTTTTGTCAAAGTGTAAATAAACCGACTCATTGTCTGAACCACACTCTTGATCTTGTTCTTTCATATGGCATTGAAATTGATAATATAATAGTCTTCCCACAGAATCCTCTTCTGTCTGACCATTTTTTAATAACCTTTGAGTTCATACTACCGGACTATAAGCCTTTGTGTAGAAGCTTCTACAGCAGATGTTTATCTGATAGTGCTGTAGCCAAATTTAAGGAAGTGATTCCTTCAGCATTGAATCAAATGCCATGTCTAACTGTAACAGAGGACTTGTCTACTTCCTTTAGCCACCCACAAATAGACCATCTTGTTGATAGTATTACAGGCTCATTACGGACAACTCTAGACTCTATTGCACCTCTGAAAAAGAAGATAATTAAACAAAGAAGGCTAGCACCATGGTATAGCCAGCAGACTCGTAAATTAAAGCAAGAGGCACGTAAATCTGAACGCAAATGGCGTGCCACTAAACTGGAAGAATCTCATCTAGTCTGGCAAGATAATCTCAAAACATACAGGAAGGCTCTCCGTAATGCCAGAGCAGCCTATTACTCTTCTTTAATAGAGGAGAATAAGAACAACCCCAGGTTTCTCTTCAGCACTGTAGCCAGGCTAACAGAGAATCACAGCTCTACTGAACCATCTATTCCTTTAGGTCTAAGTAGCAATGACTTCATGAGCTTCTTTAATGATAAAATTATAACTATTAGAGACAAAATCCATCACCTCTTGCCCTCAACAGGCATTGATCTGCATTCTGATACAGCAAGTTTTGAAACAGCTGTAAAACCTGATATGTATTTAGACTGTTTTTCTCCCATCGACCTTCATCAAATAACTTTAATAATTTCTGCATCTAAGCCGTCATCCTGTCTCTTAGACTCCATCCCAACCAGGCTGCTCAAGGATGTTTTACCTCTAGTTAGTCCTTCTTTATTGGATATGATGGATATGTGGGGGATCTAAACCTTGATTGGTTGTCATCAGCCTCAGATGGCCTGAAATCTATCTGTGATTCATTAAATCTAAGCCAATTAATAGATAACATTAAATACCCTTCAAGATCATCGCTTCTTGATCTTATAATAACAAATGCCCCCCACAGGTATACTGATGCTGGTGTCTTCGGGAATGATCTGAGTGACCACTGTGCCATTACAGTCATCAGAAATGCCAAACTCCCAAAAACTAAACCACGAATCTTACTTAAAAGAGATTTTAAACGTTTTCATGAGCAGGCATTTTTGCATGATTTATCAAATCATGAGTGGGAACTTATCTCCCTCCTTGATGATGTCGAGTTGGCCTGGAATCTCTTTCATTCTGAATTCTTGAAGTTAATTCATAAACATGCTCCCTTACTTAAGTTTAGGATAAAAGTGCGAAACAATCAGTCGTTTTCCACTGAAATTGGAAACCTTCTCAAAGAAAGAGATCTTGCCTGGGCCAGGACACGAAAAACAAAAACTGAGGCTGATTGGATCATTTTCCGTCAGCTCCGCAATAAATGTACCTCCTTAATTAAAAAGATCTAAATCTGAATTTTATTTATCAGAAACCACCAATAACCTAAATGATCCCAGGAAATTTTGGAATATTGTGAAATCTGCTTCTGAAGCTATATCCTCTACTGAATTACCAAACTTCTTGGTCATTGTTACGTCCCCAGTTGGGCCAGGGGATGAGGGAGTAACATATAATTAAATAACCGGGAGCTTTGACAAAAAACGATAGACAATGTAACCAATTCAATAGGTTTATTTACAAAAAATAAGGCAGAAAACGAATTAACTCAAGACGGACTCCCCCAAAACACAGGGAGCCGAATCGCCAGCTTCTTTCGTGGCTCACTCCAGAACCAGAACGCACACACACACACAGCTACGCGGCTCCTGAGACAGATCGCTCGCACACACACAGTTACCACCCGGTCTCTGCCACACAGACCAACCGCAGGATGAGAGAGAGAGAGGGAGAGCGGCTCCACTTCCTGCCTATATATGCCCCGCCCGCTTGAGTGGACACAGGTAACCCAGATCACTCATCAGTGCGAAAAGGAAAAGGGGCAGAACCTAGAGGGGAGGAGCAGAGGAGAAAAGAAAGGCGAACACAAACAATAACACAGGCCAGCGGTCGTAACAGTCATAGACTCTATAAACCTGACAGATAAATGTGCCATGCTAAATTACTTTAATGAACATTTTATCACAGCAGGACACTTATTTGATTCTCTTAACAGTGTTCTTAAAAGCAATGTTTTAACTGATGAACCTTCTGTTGTAAGCCGTCCCCCTGTTGATTGTTCTTTTCATTTTTAGCCTGTGTCTATTTCTGAGGTCCATAGTGCGCTAAAAAAATTGGACTCCAAAAAATCAGCTGGTCCAGATAGTTTGGATCCATTTTTTCTAAAGCTGGCTGCTGACTTAATTGCTGAGCCCTTAACTAATATTTTTAATCTAAGCCTCAGCACAAATAAACTTCCTAAAGTCTGGAAATCAGTGTTTGTCCTCCCACTGTTAAAAGGAGGCGAACCCTCAGTTGTTAATAATTACAGACCTATCTCTAAATTATGTATTCTGGCAAAAGTATTTGAAAAATTGGTCTGTGATCAATTGAAGGATTTTTTTGGAATCTCGGAACAAGTCCCCTTCAGTCAGGTTTTAGAAAGCATCACAGCACTACTACTGCTGCCCTAAAAGTCCTTAATGACGTGTTTGAGGCTTTGGACTCGAGAAAGTTCTGTGTGGTGCTGTTTATTGATCTGTCTAAGGCATTTGACACTGTAGATCACAATCTTCTGCTAAAAATTCTTGGCAGGAATGGCGTCTCCAAACAAGTTGCCTCTTGGTTTGCCAATTATTTGGCCAATAAGACACAATGTGTTCAGATGGCTGGAGTTAGCCTTTCTTGAGGTCACAAAAGGCGTACCTCAAGGATCAGTATTAGGACCCATACTATTCATAATTTACATTAACGATTTGTGCACAAACATGTCAAATGCCTCATACCACCATTATGCCGATGATACTGTCATTTATTGTTCCTCACAATCGATTGCTCAGGCTTTTTTAATTTTTACAGTCTGCTTTTGATGCTGTGCTCTGTCGTCCAGCAGGTTCTCGTGGATCGTGGCTGCTGCTGTGATCCTGCACGACGTCCACTACACATATTATTACTGTCATTATTACTACCATATCTGCTACTGTGGTCATTTTATCATTCATTGTAATTCATTGTCATTTTATCAGTCATTGTAACTGTACAATATGTTTGTGTTGATTTGTCCTGTACATGTGACACCTATTGCACATCTGTCCTTCCTGGGAGAGGGATCCCTCCTCTGTGGCTCTTCCTGAGGTTTCTTCTACCTTTTTTCCCTGTTAAAGGCAAGGCAAGTTTATTTGTATAGCACAATTTGTACACAAGGCAATTCATAGTGCTTTACAGAGGCAAGGAAAAACATTTGACATTAAGACAAGCAATAGCAATAGAAATAAAAACAGCAAATTTGAAAACATTTTAAAACATTAAACGAATCACTGGATTATGATTACAAATTCTTTAAAAGAGCTCAGTCATAAGCATGTGAAAATAGAAAAGTTTTTAACCTGGTTTTAAAAGTGCTAAGAGTTGGGGCTGATTTCAGTCCTGCTGGTAGTTTGTTCCAGTTGTGAGCAGCATAACTGCTAAATGCTGCTTCACCGTGTCTGGTTTGAACTCTGTGCTCCACTATCTGACCTGAGTCAGTAGATCTCAGAGCCCTACTGGGTCTATATTCTACTAACATGTCATTTATGTATTGTGGGCCTAAACCATTCAGTGATTTGTAAACTAGTAGCAGAACTTTAAAATCTATTCTGTGGCTAACTGGGAGCCAGTGTAAAGACTTAAGAACTGGGGTGATGTGTTCTGATCTCTTTGTTCTGGTCAGAACTCGAGCTGCTGCGTTCTGAATGAGCTGCAGCTGTTTGATACTTTTTTGGGGGAGTCCAGTCAAAAGACCATTACAGTAGTCAAGTCTACTGGAGATGAAAGCATGGATCAGCTTCTCCTGATCTGTTTAGGACATAAAGCCCTTAACTCTGGATATGTTCATAAGTTGGTAGAAGGCTGTTTTGGTGACTGATTTTATGTGACTGTTGAAAGTCAGATCTGAGTCTATCAACACGCCAAGGTTTCGGACTTGGTCTTTAGTTTCTAGAGACAGTAACTCAAGGTGTTTACTGACAGCAACCCTCTTCTCTTTATTGCCAAAAACAATGACCTCAGTTTTTTCTTGATTTAACTGAAGAAAATTTTGGTTCATCCAATTTTTGACTTGCTCTAGACCAGTGGTCCCCAACCCCCGGGCCGCGGACCGGTACCGGTCCGTGGATCAATTCTTGTGCGGCCCGGTACTGCCGCATTAAAATTGTCAAGCGTTGACCGGTCCGCAGTTAGGAAAAGGTTGGGGACCACTGCTCTAGACAGTTACACAATGACTCTATAAGACTGCAGTCATCTGGGGACAGCGCAAGATATATCTGTGTGTCATCTGCATAACTATGATAGTTGACATTAGAATTCTGCAGAATTTGACCCAAAGGCAGCATATATAGGCTGAACAAAAGGGGTCCAAGAACTGACCCCTGAGGAACCCCACATGTCATAGCCACTCGACCTGATTGATTACTTTCAATGGTCACAAAATAACTCCGCTCCTCCAAGTAGGACCTGAACCATTCTAAGACTGTTCCATGGAGTCCTGCCCATGTTTCCAACCTGTTCAGCAGTGTGCTGTGATCCACAGTGTCAAACGCAGCACTGAGATCCAGCAGGACCAGAACTGATAGTTTGCCTAAAGGGTTTTTTCTGGGCAAGTTTTTCCTCACTTGAACCAAGGGTCTAAGTACTGAGGGTGTTGAAGATGATGATGATATGGAGATGGGATGATGATGATGATGATGATGATGATGATGATGATGATGATGATTTGATGATGATAATGGAGTAATGATTATGATGATGATGATGATGATTTGATGATGATGATAATGGAGTAATGATGATGATGATGATGATGATGATTTGATGATGATAATAGAGTAATGATGATGATGATGATGGAGTGATGATGATGATGATGCAATCCTACACTACAATCCTACTGCCATTATATTTATATATGATTGTCTGTTTGTGTATCTGATAATTGTGTGCAATTAAACAAAATCAAGCAGTATGAATGACTTGTACATTAATTTATTTAAATCCTTTTTTGCTTAACCATAAAAACTGTAATACTACGTATATAAGACTGAACAATTCCAAATGTGCAATGGTCTCTGCATATAAACATGACAGATGACATATTAAAAGAAGCAGAAACATAAACATGAACTCCAGCTGGTACTGGTGTAGTTAACTTCCTTTCTTTAGGCTCCTACACACATTACTGCTTACCACAGTCATCTCATTACTTACTTACTTTATGTGCAGTATTACTGTACCTTTAGCACTATATTATAATAGCCTAGTCACTTTTATAGTGGTGATGATGCATATGAGAATGCTCATTGATATGCAACAGTTGTTGATCTATCAGATTCATGCATGTTTTTACAAAATGTATTTCTCAGCAAAGAAATAACCAAAGATAACATGTGATTTTGAGTGTGCATAAAATTCCCATTGTCACTTTTGTAATTTAAAATATAATATGTTGTATGTAGTGAATGCAGATTTCAGAATTAATTCACTGTATTAAAAACAAAAGCAAAAAAGACAGCTATGAATCACAGGATGGTAGTGAGTACTGTAAAATAACAGGCATGAAACAAATTTGCAGCAAACACAGCACCCTACAACGATGGAAGCAAGCGAGAGCAGCAGCTTAACAGAGTTGGAGTCTACCAGACCTAAGAAGCCTCGTCCTTTTTCCAAGAAACTCTGACCTTTCCGTGATACAGGACATACAAACTGGGCCGTAAATTCATTATAAACAGCATAAACATTTGTCTGTGATGAGCTGGGTTATCAAGGAAGCAACTAGTTTCAAGACATATCTGGTGAAGTGACAGGAGTAGAGCTAGCTGGCATGCTAACACAACTGTATTCAGACCAACCAGGTGTGTTCGGACGTTTGGCCACTGTGAAACAATGAAAAAAATAGTTTTAGTTCTGAGACAGAAACAGGCTAGGTACACACAAAAAAGCAAACAATGTTACAGCAGCTGGGAGAGTTTCACAGTTTATAGTGCACAGACTCTGTTTTGATAGTGCTCAGTCAGGAGATAGTGTTTGTGGAGGGTGCTGACGGTGTGTTTAGTTCAGCTGCCCCACACAGTTGGTTGAGAGATTAATTAAGAAAACCTAAAACCAAATTAATGCAGAAATCACATAATGGAAATGCTACTGCCAGCGAGTCTAATGAAACACTGACAACTGCTTTATAGAATAAAAATATCTACTAGCTGCCGCTGCCACGAATTGAGCCAGCCCTTTCTCTGTGTTTGTGTGCTGGACGTAACCGCTATGAAACAATCTCCCTCACTCTGATTTACCACGTATGTATCTCGACCAGTTCTCTCTCTCTCTCTCTCTCTCTCTCTCTCTCTCTCTCTCTCTCATTACAAACCAAACTAAGCTTCTTCATGTCATTATTTTACAGCGTAAATTTCAGTCAGACTCAGACTCAAATTTAGAAGCTGATTCATGAAATAAAGTCAGAACACAACAGGTAGAGTATCAGAGTTTAGATAGTAACGTTTGAAATACACAGACTGCTCTCTGAAAATATTTCACATGTATTATTTTTTCTTTCTCAAATAATCCGCAGATTTTACCATGATCCCTCATCACCCTTGAATTAAATGAAAAACATAGTGTGGCAAAAAAAACACGTCCATAATATGACTCATTTTAATCAAAATTGGTTTATCCTCCGGGAAGTATGAATTGTGTATAAATCGGGGTTGTAGTCATGGCAAGTTGAAAATAGATTAGGGCTGCAAATGTCATTAATTCAGTTTCAATAGAATGTATATAGTGCCAAATTAAAACAGAAGTTAAATGTTGGATCCCTTTTTTTGTCAAATCAGTTATATTTCTTTATGTTTACTGAGACTTACTGAGACACTGGCGACTGTGTTGCAGGATTTCAGGTCATGGAGGTGGCTTGGCTATGATTCTCACAGACAGTTAATCATCATTCACAGAAATGTTTCTTCATTTGAATTAGTTGGTTTTATGACAAATGGCAAAACCATTTTACTTGATTTGCTGTGTTTTATCTAAAGACTGTGGCTAGACCGTAAGTGGCTAGAATTTGACAGTCTTTTAGTATTTATAATTTCTCTCTCAACCTGATTTCAAGAAGGTCGTTCATGTTTTTATTTCTGTTCGGTTAGATTTCAATTCTGGGTTCACTGGATACCAGAGTTATGACCCTGAGTCATAACATCTATTCGTATTGCAGTATGATTATATGATTTTTTTGTGCTGTTTCCCCTCCCTGCCTGAGGATGGTGCTGTCTACCCTGCTGTGTGCTTCCTCAGTTGTTAAGTTACAGGTGGCAGCTTGTCTGTCATTTTATGCTTTCATGTCCAAAGATTACAATACATTTATTTTTTACCTCTAAAGTTTAAATTCTATTGGTGTATACAGTTGACTGGAAGTGTTTTGATTTATAGATTGCATGCTTCTCAACCAACCTGTTTCAAGAAAATATAGAGTTTGTTGAGTTAGAAAGCCACTTTCAACACTACACCTACACCTACCTACTTACACACTCACAGTAAGGTCCACTCTGTGAATCCACAACTTCAGATCAATATGTAAACCCTTAATTTTTTTCTTTATGTTGTTTCTTTGGTCTTTGTGCACTTGGCTGATTAGGCAAAATAGCTGATGATCTGGATTGAATTTTGGATCTGTATGGTTCATCCCTGAGCAAGCTGATTAATATTTTAGAAGAAATAATAAAAGATGACACAAAACTACAATTTAAAGTTAAGAAACTTCATTTTAAGGAAATATCCAACATGAATATTTGCTTAACATTGCAATGGCAACAAAATATACAAATATAGTAATTATTAATATACTCACAGGCAGATTCAATAGCCACAATGATGATTCAAAGCATTGCATCGCTGGAGTGTTTAGCGAAGTTACACAGTAGTAGCTATACAAACCTTCCAACCTGCTATTATAATCTGTTTACAACAACGTAAACATTACTTTTATACTTAATAAGTAAAATATACACAGACACTCAATGTCATTTTGGTGTTTCAAAGAAAAAAAGAACCTCATAACAGAGGTGATATTTCATAAACAGCTAATAATGACCATATCCCTCTAACCCTCCTTTCTAATCAACGCTATTCTCATGCATCTAGGCAGATACGAGGCTGCTTTGGACATGATGGCCCAAAGGTGAGTATTCTTGGGGTAGAGGAGACACATTTGTGTGGTTTTCATGCAATGTTGTCACGTGAAAATGCAGAAGGATCCAATTTGTGAAGCATGCCAGGCAGGGGTCTTACAATGTCCCTCTTCCCTCGTTCACACTGTAGTGTCTGCAAATGGAAAACACATTGATCTGAATGCAAGAAATAACAGAGGACAATTAGCTTTTATCAGATTGTACAGAAAGAAAGTAAATAATGTTACTGCTACTAGAACAGCTTCTTCTGCTACTACTACTACTACTACTACTACTACTACTGTTTACTGTGGTAAGATCAGTCTGCTCTGGAGCTTTTATAATCCTGTGTCTTATTCTGACCAATAAATTTAAGTGCTGCATTACTTGAGTTTCTCACAGGAGCCTTTCTTAGGGCCTCAATAAAGCAGAACCCACTAGGGCCCTTATTTTGCCAATCTAATTGGATATTAGAACATCCACAAACAACGGCACAACTCATACATCTGCAAACCAATTATCATACAGTGAGCATGGGTGCAGGGAGCCGGGTCAGCTGGCTGTTTTGCCTGCTTAGACAAGTGCAGTACCACTATACCACTCTACTGTTATTGCTGCTACTGCAGTACTACAGGTGGCATGTTGCAATTTTAACTTTGGCATAAAACATAAATGACGCTTCTACTACTAGTAAATACCACAAATAACAAAAAGAGGACACTCACATAATAAGATGATAATAATATAATAATAATAATAATAATAATAATAATGATAATAATAATAATAATAATATAATAATAATAATATATAATAATAATACTTGGTTCTATGTATGCGATTTATTAATACCATTAAATATCAGCACAATCATGACATGAATTAAAATAAAATAATATTGCTCTGACCTGGAAGTAGATAATGATGATGAGGACAAACATGACCAGTATCACCAGTACAACCACAGGAACACTGACTGCTTCTGTCTTCTCATCACCCTCATCAACCTCTCCTCCAATACCCTGCAGTGCAGTCTGTCTGTGAGCCCCCTGCATGGGACAGTCAGGGCTTTCTGTGGACAAAGGATGAGGACAGAGTTAGACTGAAAGAAGGACAGGGACACATGTGACCTGTGAGCTCACTCTGCATGTCATGCGTGGAAGTCTCACCTAAGACATGAATGAGCGTGCCGTTGCCTGTGAGCTGCAGGTACGGTGGTGGGTAGAAGACTTCAACCTGACAGCGATATATATCTGTGTCTGTGGCTTGCAATCCGGATACCGTCACCTCCACAGCTCCCTCTTTCAAATAAGCAGAGCACTGCACCTGAAACATAAAATAAACATGAGTTTGGATCCAGCATTTAGGAAATGCATTTTCACTACAATATTTTATTTAGAAATGATTCCAAACCAGAACACAATGACTGTTTTTCACAGGACATGAAGAAAATGAATGGTAACAGCAGTGGATCTTGTGTTCTCTACACCCATATAATGCATGTATGGCTGACCCTTATGGGCAGGAGGAGGATAAATAATCCTGTTTGTGTGAGTTTTTTCTTGCATTGGTGTGTTTTTAAAATGTAGTAGCCCATATTTATCAAAGACGTATTCTTATCCATATTTTGGAATGCTGGAACTAGATTTTTTTCTACATAAAGGCATCTTTTGCTTCTTAAAATTGCATTTTTCACATAAATGCTTAAAATCCAATGGGCAGGTCTACATAAGCATATAATGTTGCCCTGTCCTTTTGAACTGTATAAACTTTAGCACCACCTTCAGGCCAAACTGTAGACTTGTTGACAAAATATTTCAGAATCTGAAATATGCATATATCACCATACATTTTGTTGAATACATTCATTTCCCCCAGTGGATAAACCTGTCTGTCAAAGAGGGCTTTATAATTTATAACTGAATTGAACATTGACATGAACCTTTCTTCAGGATCAACCTCAGGACTAAACTAACAATGTTTCTAGTAAAACTCTACGAATATTAAAGTTGTATGTTGTTCATTTTTTTTAACAAAGTTGGTGGCCTAAGCGTGTCATCAAGCCACCCTTTAAGCACCGCCCACAAAATCCTAGACTGAAAACTGGTGAAAAATAGTTTGAACCTGTTTTCAGCAACTATATTTCCATTTCCCTTCTCCTTACACCTTTAATGTGACAAAACATTTCCCCTGTTGCCATGATTGAAAGAAAATTGATTAAGTGTTTAAATATCCATACATGTAAAACCATGTTCATGACTAAATAAGCAACAATAATAGTTCATGGAAAGTCTTGGTCATTTCTATACTCTTTAAAATCAAACACTGAGCTAATCTGCTTCATCAGACCCAACTTTCATCAGACTCTGATTCAAATGTTATAATTGGTGCACAGAGATAAGTGACATCATTGTTTCAAGGAAAAACCTCTAATGGAATATGAAAAAGGTTTCTAACTGTGGCAAAAAAAAAAATTCAATTCATTTAGGATCTTCATCTCTTAGAATCTGATCTAGAAAATGTGTTAATATATTACTTTATGTTGGTTAAAGTTGGAATAACATCCATTCATCCACAACTTACCTCTTCCTCCTTCTCCACTCCTGTCTTGTTCTTCTCTGTGTAGTTGAGTATAGACGAGCAGAATTTCTCTGTGCCATGGAGGCCTTTCAGCAGAGTCACACGGAGCTCTTCTGGGCTGGGGTAGGGGTATAGCTGGCTTTGGTCGATGGGGGGCTGGATCTGGTGGTAGGAGGGTCGCGGTTGGATGAAGCACTGGACTTGTGCTGTACCATTGGTGCTCACCACTCTATAGGGCTGGATCACCTTCACAGCTGGCAAAAAAAAGGAAGGTGAGAGGTGAAATCGTTTTTGTGTCCTGCTGTACTGAACCCAAAAAGCAAAGACAAGACAGACAAGACCTTTCCTTTTTGAAAAACAACAACTTAACAGTTTGCAAACTTTTCACAGCCACACTTGACGTTGAAATTTTTCATTAAATGTTTTTGTTGCTGAGAGTTAAAAATGTAAGCCAATCATGTAAACTGAAAATGGAATTACATAACATTTGGCTTGATTTTCGGAATCTCTGTCAAAGGTGACCTACAAAGTCAAAATTCTCCACACCCACACGTCACTTCCTGTGTTTAACATATGGCGACATCAGAAAATGAAACAGTGGTTTGCATCTCTCTGCACAAGTCATGTCATTGCAGTAAAGCTGCAGGGTTTTGAACATGCTAACCAATGCTAAATAAAACCAGGTAATTCTTTAATGCTGGCTAGTCAAGAAGTGGCAAGAAGACAAGCAAACGCTCTCAGTCTAGTCTTTTCACTGAACAAACAGAGAAAAAAAATGATGTCTACCCTCCCAGACAACCCATAGTCTGCAAACAAGACAGGAAACAGCCCATAACCTCAAAATACTGGAATGTAATCACTGAATTTCAAATTGCTTCCTTTTTTTTGACTCAACCGGTTGGAGCAGATGACTGTCCACCAATGGACGGGGTTCTACTCAAGGTTTCTGCCTGTTAAAGGGAAGTATTTCCTCACCACCGTAGCCAAGTGCTTGCTCATGGTGGGAATTTTTGGGTCTCTGTAGATAATATTATTTAAAGTACAACCTAGACCTGCTCTGTATGGAAACTGAGATAACTTCTAATATGATTTGGCGCTATATCAGTGAAGTTGAACTGAAACATTGAATTGACTACTTGTTACTTGTTAACATATTCTATGTTAAACACTGATCTGGAACCACCTTTAGCCAGTGAACTGGCTAAATTGCTTTTACTTGGTCCACCACAGAAGGTCAAGAGAAACATTATTATCCCTATAAGTATAATGCAGAAGTACACAAAATAGTCATAAATCTAGATATAAATACAAAAATACAGTATGCAATCACACCTCAAACTGATGCAACGATAATGCTAAAATGCATTTTGCTCCATAAGCACTTTTTACTATAATCTCCACCTGTAAGTGGGTTAAAGGAGTAGTTTGACATCTTGTGAAATATTTGATTTCTTGCTGCGTTAGATGTGTTATATTATATTGATCTTCTCATCTAGCATTGGAAATACTCCTAAAATTGATACTACTCTTAACAATGTCTTGAGTGGCATTTACTATCTATGTTCATCATTTGTTGTAGGAAGGACACTGCTCCACCATCACAGGACATATCAGTTTGTACAGAACAGAATCACAAAAAATGTTTTTCTATAAGTATGAAAAATATTTGCCACATTCAGTGTTACTCAGGCTGTGGCTTTTGTCACATGATTTGCAAAAAAGTGTTACCAATCATGGTACTGTCATAGCATCAGCATAAGTCTGTTTATACTCACCACTCCACACAGGCAGGCAGAGGCTGAGGACTGTCAGCACAATCCATTCCATAACACAGTGGGCCAGGAACATCCTACAGTGTCTCTTACAGTTACACAGAAACACCCTCACAGTGAACAAATGTCATTAAAATACAGCAAATAAGAGTAGAAGGTACCTTTATAGTGGTGTGTTTCCTTCAGATGTCATGGAAACTCTGTGCCACAGGAAATGATGATGATTGCCGGTAAAGAGAGACGGCAAGTTTAAACGGCTGCGGTTCTGCAGGAAAGCTGAGAAGAGCTAATTTCAGTGATTTTAATGAAGCAGTTTAATGTCAATGAACAGACTTTCTGACAAAAGGAAGAAGCATTGGGGAACAACAGACTTGCACACTAACAATGCATTATGTTGTATATTGTGTATAAGTCAACATACAGTTAAAGTCCATCCATCGCACAGTGAAGTTTTGGTTCTTTTGCCCTGTTCAGATTCAGTTTGCTGTTTTATGAGATTTATCAGCTCAATCAAGAACTTCTTAAGATTGATAAGTTTGATATTCCTTTGAATAAATATGTTCAACCTTTGAGCAGGGTGGAAAGACATGCGCTAAGACTCAAATGACTTGTCATGTGGAAACTTTTACAGGGTTAATATTTAGTTTAGATTTCCATCAATCACCTTCTGCTGAATCTCTATGAATTTTGATTGTTTTAGATTAAAGTGGAAAATGAAATGGAAAATATGAATATGCTATTTATATTCAAAGGGGATTCTATTGAACTACAGTACATTAGCTAATTTCTATTTATTTATCTATTTTATTTGTGACATCTCTTTTGCACAAGGCAGCACAGTGATGATTGTAACACGGGGCAACACTTTGTTCTGAAATCTGCTGATGGTTTTTCCTTGGAGCTGTAGTAAATGATATATATTTAATTTCAGAGAAAAAAAAAACATCCCTATATTTAAGAATGTGATGAAGTTAGTAGTCTTTCCTGCTAAAACACAGGTTAGCTGAACATTTTTGAACAGACACTAGTGGTGTGCGATACTGCATATTTTGGGGGCCAGTATTGCTGACACCGATACCAATACTTTTGTAATAAATAAGGTGGATGCGTCATTGAATTGCTAAATCGTAATTAATTTTCATGACCCTAAGTGTTTTTTGTGATGTTTCCTTTTTTTATTATTAAATAATTAAAACCCAGGACAGAATTAGGACAAAGTTTATAATTAAATAGAAAATGCTTTATTATCATTTTTTCAGAAAAATCGAAAATAAAAAGTTCTCGCAAACCAGTAAACAAATTAAAACAGGTACTGTTGAGAAACTACTCTCTCTGTTTTTGCAGCTCCATGTTTTCTTTTGGATGGTTTTTTACATGTTTATATAAATTGGTAGTGTTTCCACTATACCTGACTAGCTTTTTACAAATCCCACATTTTGCTGTTGTCTTGTTTTCGGCTTGAAATACAGCCACACAGTGCTCCTCTCTGCCATTCTTCTGTTGTATTTTCACGCACAGAGAAAATACGCATGCACTGCGTGTGCTGATGAACCTGAGCCAGCAACTTGCTTGTTTGCTTTGTGCGTCTAAGTCACGTCACGTGATGGCGCATCTAAACATCTAAAAATAAGAGGGGGGAGCGGGAGCAAAGTGTTCCTGCTCTGTGCTGACACAGGAGCAGCGAGTCCGGCGACCTGGCTGTTTCCTCTTTGCCGAAACTGCAGCATTGCAAAGAAGAGCGGAACTTAAACTAAAGAATCGATTTCACCAGGCTAGTATTGATCCGATTTCGATTCCAATTTGGTATTGATAATATTGATATTTAGATTGATCCGCCCACCACTAACAGATACAATGAATATCTGAATCAATGTTACCTGAGTCTCTGTCTGATAGTTTCTGACACAGTAATTTCAAATGGAGTGGAAAGCGATGTTCTTTCAGTGGGAGAAGAAAAAAAGTGTACAGGAGTATCATGATTACACAACTGTTGTGTTGAGTGGGACGTACAGAAACTGACACTTCCAAAATAACGTCACATGACATGACTTGGGATGATCCAGAAACTACAGTATGCTCTGGAAACTGACCATGAGCAGTTAGCTGATCAAACAATGAAATGCATTATACATTAATGGATAAAAAAAGTGGCTTCCCATGAAGGGAAAATGTCAACACTGATGTTATATCAACCCTATGAATCTGGATAACGTTTCTCATAGGCCAAGGTCAGGTTCATTGGCCTTTCTTAAGTCAATAGGCTCTATTTCAGCCATATTAACATTGTAAACAGATTTTTCTCTTCACATCAGCTCTGTCATTTACTGATGCAACAAAGGGAATGTGGATCATGTCAAATTAAAAACCTCAAACCCTGTGTATTTGTTGATATCACTACTTATAAAGCCTTATAATGCCTTAGAAATGCTGTGTTGAAATGAAGTGTGTGATGCAATCAAGCAGATTTTTACATTTTTTTAATCTGATGGTTTATATTTGTCATTTCCCCACGGTTCTTTAGACTATTAGAATCATTTTTCGGTTTCTTCTCATCTGCATTTCTCTCACATCCCAACGAACTTAATATGAAGTAATGGTTCGCAAAGAGTGGAAAATAGGCAATTCTAGTCAAATCAAATTGAAAGTGCTGATGTTATGACATTCTGTGTCATCCTGACGTCACATATATGTTTTGCCTGGAAACACTCTGTGGGGTTAAGCCCCAATCTTACAGAGCTGACTTGCAGAAGTTGCAGTCAGCACTACAGTCTTCAGTCACGCGGAAAACGTTGGTTTGTTTTCGCTGGTGTCATTGCTTCAGTATGGTGTGCAAAAGTGCAAAAATAAAATCAGAAGCTGTCAGTAAATTTGGCAGCACATGCGGAAAATTCATCACATGACGCTGCAATAAGAGCATGCCCAAGTCTGAAAAGTTCCACATTAAGTTAAGGTGGATATACATGGAAGCTCAATAACTGTCTGTACTGTTACTGTTATCTTTCCTGTTGGCACAATTGTTAGATTTGGGTGGATATATCAGCAGAATATAAATATATTTTCAATAGTGTATAATCCCCTGAAAATAGGAATTGTGTTTTATACCGCAAGTCCTCTTCCACCATGAACCACCATGCTTCCACAGTAACCCAGAATAGACAAACTCAACACTGGCTCTGTGGGACCACAGTAATGACACCCTTTCAAAATGGTCACAGTTTGGTCAGATTTGGTCACAAACATGACATGGCTTGGGGTTACAAAAAGGTGCACTAATCCAGGAAATTGTCTCAGGCGTGTGTCGTTAAGGTTTGCATATGAGAGCAGGGACATGTCCCTTCCAATATTTCCAGAGGACAGACTTGTCCCTAACAATATTTGTTATATTTGATGTTCTGGCAGCAACACTGCTTTGGTCCGTTCCCCATATGGCTAATGTGTTTAATTTTGAAAATGTTCTGCACCATTTGTGTCTGACTTCTGGCCAGCCTTAACACGTTGCCCAGGGGATTTTAGGAGTGAAGTGAGTGAGCGAGGGCTGCAAGCCAAATGAATTTCTACACACCTCTGCCTGATGACAAAGGATTGTTCATAAGTCAAAAAACATTTTGCATTGTTGCTTAGCTGTGCTGTGCTTTTATTTGAGTGTTGTAATTAATAAATGCACTTGTTTGATTTTTAAACAGAAGCTTTAAAGTCCATATAGCCTTTTTCTCTATCACTGCAAAAACACACTTTTGTTGTGTTCCTGCCAATTTTGAGACCAAACATTGGTGTGGATGGAGCGTTTCATCCACTAATCAGATGATCAGTGTGTCGATGTGTCCTTGAGCCCAAAAACTTGCATGGCAGCCAATGCTATCACTGTATGGATGAAATATATATATATATATAAAACACCTTATTGGAATAAAAAAAAAGGAATTTTGCCGTCTTTGAGAGAATCAGAGGCACTCACATTATAGTATGTCTCTCTGTCCAAGAATTTAACCATTCCATTATGAAATACTTCAACAAAAGACACACGTCAACATTTTGACGTGGTAAAAAAACAAACAGCTTTTTTTCCCCCATCTTCCTGCTCCATCGTTCTTTCAGTCACTCATCCACCCTTAAGCCCACCCAGTTAATCAGACTTTAACAATTTAAAGTTTGCTTCAGTCAAACTGATATTATAATGCAGTCACAGGTGTAGGATGTTCCACCAACAGGGAACAACAGAGGAGAAAAGTTTGGATTGCCCTAAATGTGATTGCAGAGCGAGGTGTCGTTGATTGGAGAAGGTAACATACTGTATATGTCTGTATAAGGACATGGGTACAGAACCAGAGATTACTACTAGGGATTTGAATTTCATGTAGGCTGCTACAGGTAGCCAGAGGAGCTCGATGAGCAGCATAATAACATGACACATTGATCAGACAAATCCAAACCAAAAGTTCACCCGCAAAAAGGAGAGTAAGGTGGATATCTACTTTAATTTAGAGACACTTCTTGTATTAGTGGTAAGATGTCTTCAAACACGCAGGAAATGTTTCTGAAAATATCTCAAGAAAGTTTGATCAAGTTTTCATCTTTGTTTTGTAACAGTCTCTCAAGTCGTACCAGACCAGTAAACTCCTACAAGCTCTTGAAGGTTATACTTGACAATTATTGACAGCTAACACTGCTGCATTTCTGTTCATACATATGTGGTACACATACTGTTGAGGTAAACTTTTTGCTCTCTGCAGTATATGAGCGCTCGTCAGTCAGCTCTGCATACCTATGCTACATGCTAGCGCATCTGCACTACAAGTTCGGCTATCGGTTGAAAGTTATAGAAAATGAAAAAAGTTCATGCTACAGTGATATTATATCATGAAAGTAGGGTATATGATTACAAACAATTTTTTGAAATAACAACAACAGTGGTGGGTATACTCTGAGTACATCCCATTGGAAGCCTCACACTGGCCAGGTACTGTTAGGTGTTGTCTTGGTCTCATAATGCCACTGTCATTGAAGCAGAACATTTAGTGGTCCATTCGTGGATCAGACACTTGTGATTTTTAATCACCTTGTTAGAGAACAGCTTGTTCTGTAATAAGTTGGACATGTGCATTCAAAAGTTTAGAGAAGGTCAATGAAGTCCACCTGTAAAAGTTAGAGTGCATTTTAGGTGTCCCGTCATTAATGCAGGGACAGGAAATTTTGTGTTAATAATCTGCAATTGACAGACAGCATACTTGGGGGATTCATGTTTTTGACCAACACTTTCTATGGTTAGTCAAGAAAAGTTCAGATAGGTCAGAAGCTGAATTCATTCAGCTTCTTGTTTTTGCTGAGTCTGACATATGTTCAGTTCCTGCAGTTACTTTGAATTGTGGTAACTTGCATCTTATCACACCTAATTTTTGTCATCAGATAACATTTCTTGCAGTGACTTCTTAGTAAACTGCCTCATGTTAGATATTTCTGAACTGTTCAAGATGTAATTTGACGAAACATGAGGAAATGAATCATGTCACACACACACAGAGACAGAGACAGAGAGTGACAGAGACAGAGAGAGAGCGAGTGAGAGACACTATCAAAGAGGAAAGTCTTAAGTCTACTCTTAAAAGTGTTGACCGTGTCTGCCTCTTGAACCCAGAATGGTAGTTTGTTCCACAGAAGAGGAGCCTGATAGCTGAAAGCTCTGGCTCCCAATCTACTTTTGGAAACTATAGGAACCACAAGGAACCCAGCGTCCTGAGAGCGCAGTGTTCTAGAGGGGTAGTAAGGTATTATGAGCTCTTTTAGATAAGATGGTGCCTGACCATGAAGAGCTTTGTAAGTAAGGAGAAGAATTTTAAATTCTATTCTAGATTTAATAGGTAGCCAATGCAAGGAAGCCAAAATGGGAGAGATGTGATCTCTGATCTTGGTTCCTGTCAGAACACGTGCAGCAGCATTCTGAATTAACTGCAAAGTCCTAAGAGACTTATTGGAGCAGCCTGATGAAGAGTTACAATAGTCCAGCCTTGAAGTAACAAATGCGTGGACTAGTTTTTCTGTGTAGAACTATGACCCAGGCAAAGGGACAGAGTGTATAAAAAGAGGAGGAAACCTTACCTGGGCCTTTCTTCCTGCACTGAGACTCACCTGAGAGAGCAGCCGGAGCAGCTTTGTTTACAGTTTCATTTCAAAAATACTGGCGCGCCATGCCTGTGAAAAAATGTGATAATTTGGTGGTCGCGTGCATTGGCGTCACAAAATGTCTCTATAGTACCCCCTACAAATTTTCAGAAACGCCAAATAAATGGGGTAACTTTGGCGTAGGACAACAAAATTCAGTACACACGTGTGTCATAACCAGACGCACAAAAATGCTTATGGACGCCATGGTGCCAGATGCACAGGAAGTCAACCATTTTGGGTGGAAGTTGTGTTTTGGCGCCATTTTTTTTGTCCATTTCCACACCTCGCATATGATCGAACACGTCCTACAGATCAAATGCTAATGGCTTCAAACTTGCCCAGGTTACTCTTCAACCATGGGGGAATAAAAGTTAAATAGAACTTTCCCCAAGTCTGAACGCTGTGGCCTTGATGACCCCTCAAAGTTCGAGGACTCACCACTCCTAGCCACAAAACACAAAGTCGCTTATAACTTGTGGATACATTGTCCCATCCTGACCAAACGTCATAGGGTGGACGCTGGACACGGCCTGAACGCGTACATGTGCTCATACTCACACTCACCTATAGCGCCACCTGCTGGTGGTTGGAAATATCAGTTTGTTTCCACACCTTGCATATGATCAAATTAGTCCTACAGATTTAATGCTAATGGCTTCAAAACTTGGCCAGGTTACTCTTCAGCCATGGGGGAATAAAGGTTATAGAAAACTTTTCCAAAGTCTAAACGGTGTGGCCGTGATGACCCCTCAAATTTTGAGGACTCGCCATAAAACACAAAGTCGCTTATAACTTGTGGATACATTGTCCCATCCTGACCAAACGTCATAGGGTGAACGCTGGACACGGCCTGAACGCGTACATATGCTCATACTCACACTCACCTATAGTGCCACCTGCTGGTGGTTGGAAATGTCACGCTTCACATGTCAAGGTGTCACGCCTATCTGGATCGCTGCAGTGTCATCAAATTGGCTCATGTTGGGCTTCAGGACTTGGTGATTCTTCCTGGTGAAAACAATGACGCCACCTCATACGGTGTGGGCGTGGCCAGGCGGCGAAAGTCGTGTGATAGCGCTTGCGGTTTAAACACCTTTTCATCATCGCACGGTCATGAAACTTGGCACACACGTCCACCCTGACGACCATCGTGTGTGGGCAGAGCTAAATGGCTCTAAAGCGCCCCCTACAAATTTTCCAAACCCCCCTGCCATTGGGGATACTGTGTGTACGATGCACGTGGGATGGCGTCCAGCGCTGACGTGCGCATGTGCAAGGGCTCGTACATCACTGCTTGCAGCTTTAATTTTATTATTGAAACTGTAAGAACATTTCACGTTTTATTTATTTATGTATTAACTCTCCCCAGTGGAATGGAGGCCAGTCTTTTATTTGTTGTAAATACAATCTGTTTTGAAGCAGTCTCTAAACTACAAAAATAAGTTGAAGCCATGTTTTACAAAAGTGGCCTGACTATGCATAAAGACACACACAGCTCATTCAATGACACTGTTAGCTATTCCCTGAAAAAAAGCCATGTGCCAGTCTGAGGGTTTGTTCTGTTAGGGTTAAGGTTTGTTTTGGTGAAAGAAAATGAAACACTATTCCGAATTAACCTGCCCCAAATATTCCAATTTACATTCAATTTCACAAACCATTTTGACATGAAATTGTAGGGTTACCAATGAAGCTAATTAAAGCTCTGTTTCATTTATTGCAGACTATCAAGTGAGCCAACATGCATAACAGCAGCACCCTGACTCTGTTTGACTCGAATGGAGCGGAGCCTTAATTAATAAAAGGACCATCATGTTGAACTTAATAGTTTCAGCACAAGTGAATATGATTGGGTGACTGAGGTGAGAGTGATCCAGAATGTTGCAGGGCTGGTGGTGTCAACAGATGTGGAGACTAGACAGGGCTGGAGAGCCAGAGAATGGCTGACAGGTTTAATGAAGCACAGGGACATTAGAGTTACCAAATATCATAAAACTGGTTGAAAATTTACAAGGCTACAAGGTTGTTACTACGAACACCAAACTCCTTGGCAGCATCTCGAGGGGTGAACCGGTCTTTTATCATGTGCAAGTTGATTGGATAATAGGAAACAGGTGTCGTGGTGATTAGACAGGGGAGAGGGAGGGAGAACCAAAAGCCACGCCCAGCAGCACACACAGAGTGTTGGAGCCACATTGAATCTTAAGATATAATTAGAAAATACGTAGACTTGTTTTCAGTAAATTATGATATTTTTATATATAAAAGAAATTATTATTAGGAAATCATCTACATCTGGAGCCATCCTAATTTAAAATGTATAAAGGTCCTTAAAGGTCCTTATTTTATTTCAATTTGATGGTGACGTATATATGGACAGGTGGGTATTTAATTTTTATGAATGTTTTGAAGTGGTTAGGTGGCGGAGCGTTAAAGTTTTCAGACCAAACACTCACACACAAATGTTTCGGACCTTGCGTGTTAGGTTACTCGTTTCATTTTGTTTTATAATTATGGAAAGTCAACCGGAGATTTATGTTCAATAAACATCAAACTTGGATGAGCGCCGTCTCTGCGCATGCTTTTTAAAAAGTGTGTTGGTAACTCTCTAGCATCAGGGTGCGGTCGAAGAGTCAGTTTTGTTTACGAACCTTCCTAACTGAGTGAAATGACCCGGAAGTATTAACGTAGCCGCCATGATAAGAGCTGTTCCAATTCTCAGACTGTTAAGGAAAGGAGCTTCAATGCTTCCTTTATTATCTCCTTTAGCAGAGGATACACTGGACCACCATTTGCGAAAGGATGGTCCAAACTTTGATCATGAAGTGTGTACTGATTCTCTGAACACCACGGTCGTCTTCCCCACAATCCTTATGACCTCTCCTTCACGTCTTTCCTTAAACTTGATGTTTTGCATTGAGGTCAAAGAAAAGTGGCTAGGAAAGGACTTAGGAGCAAATTTTTTAATAACTGGACCATACCCAAACAGAGACAGACATAAGGGGTAATGACAGGAAACACTAGGAAAGAAGGTGGGAAATGCCTCCCATCATGATCATGTAACAAAGATGAAAGTATCAAATTGTCACATATTGTGAAGCAGGACACAGATGTGCCCCAGTTCAGTTACACAGAAATGCAGTGCTCCACCACCTGCTATGTACCACCTTCACCCCTTGTGGTAGGAGAGAGGTTTAACTCATTTTCCCCTGTTCATCATTAATCTATAACACAGAAACAACCTCAATGAAGGCAAAGTAGGTCAGATATGTATAGTAATGAAGTGGAACTACTTAAGTACTGTACTTAAGTACTAAAATGCAGTATCTGTACTTTTATGTAGTATTATTTTTTTCCCCAACTTCCTCTTTTACTGCACTACATATTTTTGATGAATTTAATACTTTTACTCCGATACATGTTTCATGTGCTGAATCGTTACTCGTTACTATTGTAGCGTCCAGCCAGACGTGTGATGAATGACGAGGCGTTATTCAATAAACCTGCATTTATTGCTGAACAGTTTGGTTCCAGGACTCGGTTACTGTCGGCCGTAACCACCCTCTCGCATTCATTCAGACGCATTCACAGACCATGGGAAATCATAGAACTCTACCATGAACATTCTAACACTGTAACATTAGAAGTTGTGCCTTAATAAATATTTGAAATAATATAAACAACAGTACTTTTACTTGTACTTTTACTTTCAGTACTTGAGTAGCAATTTTTTACATACTTCTACTTGCAATACTTAAGTACAAAACATTTTAAATACTTTTGTACTTTCACTTAAGTATGGTGTTTAAAGAACACTTCAACTTCTACTCAAGTCAGTTTTTTTATATAGCACTTGTACTTCTACTCCACTCCTTTACTCCAGTACTTTATACGTCTCTGAGGGAAGTACAACACAGGCAGTAACTGCCTTATGTACTCTAGCTGTAGCTGGCTAAGTTGAACTCTCACTCTGTCTGACCATATGGCCTGACATCTTTGTTCACTTGTCGGTGTGACACTCTGAACTCCCCAGAACTTAATGTGCTCACATAGGGTGGCACCTGGGGTGGCTGTGACTCAGGAGGTAGAGCAGGTCGTCCACCAATCAGATGACCCCCGGCTCCTCCAGTATGCATGTCGAAGTGTCCTTGGGACCTAAAACTGATGACTGGCATGCAAGTTGACACCTTGCATGGCACTTGACACACAGTGACATATGTAGGCCATTAGCCAACAGAATGTGTGATTTGATTATATCTGATAACTAGAGCTTGCTTTTTTTTTCTTTTTTTTTAGCTTTTTGAGGGTTGGCAGAGTTTAAATGTACTATTAATTTTACTTTACATAATGACCAGCTCTGCTGCTCATCCCACAATGCATGTTCCTTACAAATGTAGCACCATTTAAACGGGGAAATAATCAGAATTCTAAAAATATTGCAGTGAGATTGGTGACGACAATTCATGTCAAAAAAGACCTACATTATCTAGCTGTGTTTTCAAATACACCATGCTTATGAATAAAAATAATATTATAACAATAATAGGCCTTCTGCTTCTGTTTCTGTTCTTCTATGTCTAAAGTCTGATAATAGTCCTAATTCAAACAAAACTGAAGTTCTTGTAATTGGACCCAAACACCTCAGAAACTCTCTTTCTAGAGACTTAGTTACTTTAGATGGGATCACCCTGGCCTCCAGCTCCACTGTAAAGAATCTTGGAGTTGTTTTTGATCAGGATTTGTCCTTTAACGTCCACATAAAACAAATTTCGAGGACTGCATTCTTCCACTTACGTAACATCGCTAAAATCAGACGCATTGTCTCTCAAGCGGATGCAGAAAAACTAGTCCACGCATTTGTTACTTCAAGGCTGGACTATTGTAACTCTTTATTATCAGGCTGCTCTAATAAGTCTCTTAGGACTTTGCAGTTAATTCAGAATGCTGCTGCACGTGTTCTGACAGGAACCAAGATCAGAGATCACATCTCTCCCATTTTGGCTTCCTTGCATTGGCTTCCTATTAAATCTAGAATAGAATTTAAAATTCTTCTCCTTACTTACAAAGCTCTTCATGGTCAGGCACCATCATATCTAAAAGAGCTCATAATACCTTATTACCCCTCTAGAACACTGCGCTCTCAGGATGCTGGGTTCCTTGTGGTTCCTATAGTCTCCAAAAGTAGATTGGGAGCCAGAGCTTTCAGCTATCAGGCTCCTCTTCTGTGGAACAAACTACCATTCTGGGTTCAAGAGGCAGACACAGTCAACAATTTTAAGAGTAGACTTAAGACTTTCCTTTTTGATAGAGCTTATAGTTAGGGCTGGCTCAGGTCATCCCTTAGTTATGCTGCTATAGGACTGAACTGCTGGGGGACTCCCCCTCCCTCCTCTCTCTCTCTGTCTGTCTCTTTCAGAGTTATGCCTAGTCAGGCACGGTATTGGTTGAAGATGTAGTCACATCTCCCTTTACTGAAAACTCTATCTTCTCTCTCTCTTTCTCTCTCTCTCTCTCTCTCTCTCTCTCTCTCTCTCTCTCTCTCTCTCTCTCTCTCTCTCTCCCTCTACCACCATCTGTAAACATACATGTCTCATTAATGCATGTTACTGACTAAACTTCTTCCCCAGAGTTTTTGTGCCCTCTCGTCCAGCAGGTTCTCATGGATCGTGGCTGCTGTCATTATTGTTACCATATCTCCATTACAGTTTATAGCTAGTTTTTTAATATAAGTATTCTAATCAGAACAAATACGTGTCCATATTTACCACAGTAGGATTACACCAAAAAAAAAAAAATCTATTTTTTTTTATAGTTGTCAAAAGCTGTTGTTAAACTTTGCAGGGTTTCCTGAGCTCTCCAGGTCTGGTGTTGATGTATATGTTCGTATCATCCTCTTCTCTCTTCATCTTACTATTCTGAGGAACACAACACAGAAAGAGAGAGAGAAGTTTACTTACGGTAGCAAATACTTTTTCACAATGTGTGCAGGTGACTCCATGTTTTCATTCTTACCCATAAAACAATGGCAACACTGGTGACTGTCAGGCTGTAGGCCAATAAAACACCACATCCCGCCCACATCGCCACGTTTGGGATGAGTGGAGGCCTGACTGCACAGCTCTGATTGGTTACCGGGAGAGTGTCATTGACTGTCAGCGAGGACTGCTTTTCTATAAATTGATCAGAACAGAATTTATACATCATTATTAATATATCACATACTGTGAATATCATCATATGATCACGTTATATAAAGCATTTTACCTGCCACTATGACCTCAGTGACGTGACAGTCCTCTCTCTGTGGTGGAGGGTAAATCAACTCCCTCTTGCAGATGTACACTCCACTGTGGTTGGCTGTGACTTTAAACTGACCTGAGAACACACTGTCTGCAGAATATAACTGCTGTGTGTGTGTGTGGGAGAGAGAGAGAGAGAGAGAGAGAGAGAGAGAGAGAGAGAGAAATTAATTGCAGACTCCCTGTGCACAGTTTGTGCTGTGGTATGCCCACAGTTTCACAAGCATCAACATGAGGGGCCTCATGTACGAATACTTGCATGGATTTCCTACTGAAACTCGGCGTAAACCCAGGAACTGTCATATGCACAAAAAAATTCAGATGTATCAAAGTGTGCGTACGCATGTATCCAAGCACGTTTCTTTTCTACATCCAGTCAATGTGGAATTGAGCACACATGCAACTCCTCCCTGTCCACGCCCCCATTTACATATGCAAATCTATTTAAATAGGCCCTGGACCTGAGATTCACCTCTTTGTCCGATGAGATAACGGGATGAACAAAGGAAAGAAAATGAATTTCACAGAGTCTGAGCTAAAGATTCTAGTGAATGAAGTGGAGATTCTGTTTGGTTCCTGTCAACAGGGATAAATTTGACCAAAAAAAGACGTGAGTGGGAGCGTGTGTGTGAGGCTGTAAATGCTGTGGGATCCGAGCAGCGCACACACAGGTGTGGACAGGTGTGGCGCTGCGGCTGACATTTTACGCCCGCTTTTACTGACAAGAATACTGAACACAGGGAGACAATCAGGGGCTTGTTAGAAAGCTCTGCAGCTCTAATTTCACCAGCAGAAAATAAAGAAAACCAAAAACATGATATTTGAATGCGCACATGCCCAAATGTGCATTGCACTGGTTTACTTACAGGACAATTAAACGAATAGAAGCCACCCATCGCGCACCGTGCCAGCCTCCAGCCTGTTCCCAACCATGCTGTTAGTCATAATGAAGGAGTCAGGCCACCTTGCCACGATGTTAGTTAGCTGCATTTGCGATTACATTAGGGAAACCGGCTCTCGCTGCAAATTGCACTTTAATGTCGGCCTGTTCAACATTGTTTAGGAATCTGATGTACCAGGAAGACATTCGGATGATTCCGTCCCACACAGCTGGCATGGCTCAGCTCAGGGTTGACTGGCACACGTGCGTACGCCAGCCATGAAGTTGGCGTGGGGCACGCACATTTCCACGATCATTTCATGTCTGATACATCTGAACTTGAGCGTCTAAAAGGACGTACGCCACGTTTTTGTGCGTACGCAACCTTTGTACATGAGGCCCCAGCACACTACACACCACCTTGTGGTGCAGTGGTGGTCAGTTTAGCGCAGACCTGGGCATTGTACGGCCCCCGGGCCACATAAGGCCCTTTGGTTGACTCTGACCCGCGTAAGGTTAATTGGAAATTACAAAATAAACATGTTTTCTTACCTCATACATGGACTAAAACTACATTGCTTTTATTTTGAAGTTGTTTTTATTAACGTATGTAATGACGCAATACGTTTATCAAAACGTTTATCAAAAAATTGCTAAAAACAGTAAGCCATTCTCAGAGGGGGAATTTGTCAAGTGTGTCAAGAGTGTTTGGTGGACTCTGCAGCACTAATATGCCCTGACAAAAAAGGAGCATTTGAAGTCCCGCTGTCCAGGCAAACCGTGATGAGAAGGATCGAGGGAATTGCGGGAAATTTGGAGCTTCAGCTGCAACGCGAAGTGGCAAGTTTTGACTTCTTCTCCTTGGCTTTGGACGAGAGCTGTGATGTCCAGGACACAGCCCCAGCTTCTCATATTTGTCCATGGGATAACAGACTTCAAGATTACGGAAGAGCTGGCCTCCGCAGGTACTCATCCATGTTAGGAGCATTGCATGGTGAGTTTTCAAGGCGGTTTGAAGATCTCAGAACAATCAAGGGTGAAATGCACATGATTTCCTCTCCCTTTACCTGCAGTGTGGATAATGCACTCAGTGATGTTCAGCTGGAGCTCATTGACCTGCAGTCTGATGCAGTACTGGCAGAGTACTTTAAGTCAGGATCTCTGCTGGATTTCTACTCTTCTCTTAAGGAGGAGAACTTTCCAAACATGAGGAGACATGCTCAGAAGATGTTGGTTCTCTTTGGCTCTACCTACATATGTGAACAAACATTATCAATGATGAAGTTTACAAAATCCAGGTATAGATGCTCTCTGACTGATGATCATCTGTCAGCTGTGCTTCGCATCTCCACCTCAAACATTCAACCTGACTTTGATGGACTCGTTAAAGCCCAGCAGAAACTAGATTTCTCTCACTGAACAAGAAAAACGAACTTAAAAACACCAAATTAGGTGGTTAGACTACAAATGTAGGCATGTAAAGGCACCAACTAGCAGTGAACTGGGACACTTTCTTTCTAAAGCCTTTTTCTCAAAACCACAGTTCAGTGATGTTCAATGACAGTAACTTTAATATGATGTGTCTTGCTTAATGTTTGGAGCACAAAGACAATATTGTGATGTCCTTAGAATGCTAAGAACCTCTTTCCAACAGTATTTGAAACTCAGAATGCATTTTGGAGTGAATGTGACTGAAAATGTTCACTAATATAAGTCATAAATAGTAAAAAAAAAAGAAAGAAAAAAGTGTTCATATTTTGTTTGCCATTGGTTTGGGAAATTTTATTGAATAAAGGATTTTTTTGTAAGGCAACCTCACTTTTTCATTGCTAATTATAACATATAGCCTACTCATACCAGCTTGTCAAAAAAAATGCTATTTACTGCTTTTTATAAAGAAATACAATTAATATTATGCGGAATTGATTGCAGCCTTTTGGACCGGCCCTCTACAATATTTTCTGTTTCTCATGTGGCCTCATGGAAAAAATAATTACCCACCCCTGGTGTACTGGGGGTGATGAGATAATTACATTGTCCTATAAGTACATCCAACTGGACAGACGTCAAGGGTGCTTTGCTCACATTCTGAGTACACGTCGAGCAGCTTGAGTCCACCACTGCTGAAGAGTAAGTGTACTCTGCTTTAAAATCCCGTCTGTGCTGCCAACTATTGTTGGATTGCTGCATGCATTGTCCAAGTTCAATGGAACTGTGTACCGCAGCATGTTTTATTTTTCAATTCAAGTCAAATTTTATTTATTTAGGTGAATATCACGAAGAGCTTTACGATCTGTGTGGCATAAGTGTGTGAAAATGTTCTATAAAGAAAGCCACACTTGCAGGAGATCTCAGTGCAGTGCAGCTGTGGAGCAAAGGTGAGATATTGTGGCTTCCTAAAGTTGCAATTACACTTCTTGTAATACCACATCACATTCAGCAAAGTCCACTCCAAATGTCTGAGAGCCAGAAGAACGTGTCAAGCTCACGTCTTGTTTGCTCTTGCGGTTGCGAATCAGTCAGACCTTTGCAATATATTCTAAATACAGAGGCATATGAGTACACACACACACACACACACACACACACACACACATGCTGACTGACCTTACTCATATGTATATGGTTGATGTAGCTTTCATTGAAGAGGAGCAGGTACTTCATCTCTGAGTTGGTGGCCGTGATAGATGGACACGAGATGGATGTGGTACTGTCCTTTGACACTGTGACGACCAAGCGGACTGACAGACAAGCAGAAAAAAAGCATTGAGATGTATTATCAAAATGTGTTATATATATATATATATATATATATAATATTATTATTTTTATTATCGCACTTGGATTGTCTGATTTGAGAATTAGTGGGGTTTAGTGTTCAATAGTCTGATGGCAGTGAGGGTAGAAGCTTCTCACCCTCACTTTTATGTATGTATATATATATATATAAAAAATAAATAATAGATTAGGATGTAATGTTAGGATGCATTTTCTTACCTTTACAATAATAACATGATATATATATCCAATTCAATAACTCTTCTATATATTCTATGGAATCACAAAGGCAGAGAGTAGAGCAGAGTAGTCAGAAACGGTATTCATTTTACTTTGTATATACTATTCAGGTTTTAGGGTGCTGTGGTGTTAAACTGGACTATATTATCTTGAAAGGTGATTCTGATATTTTGTCTCTTTCCTGTAAGTAAATGATGTGGCCAAAATATTACAAACACCTCTGAATAAAATGTCCACTCCAAACTCCCCATAAATTATGATATTATTGTAAAGGTAAGAAAATGCATCCTAACTCCACATTACATCCTAATCTATTATTCATTTCAGTTTAATAAAAGTGTAGTGCAATATATATGTGTGTATGTATATACATGTGCAAACGACAATATACATGAAATATAAAATATATAAATATAAAAAATATATACAAGTTAAAAGATATCTAAGAAAAATAAATCTAAAAGATATAAACAGTATAAATAAGGCAAATATAGCAGTAAAACAGAATGAACAGTATAAACAGTGAGATATTGACATGAAATATCTCAATATGATGTGTGAAACATTTGCTTAAACTTCATGAGAAGTGTTTTTTGTTGCTGTTGTCCAAAGATACAATGCACACAAATAATTGGAGGCAACTTAAAGAAAGGGAACAAGATTTTAAAACAATATTATCAGACTTGCATTATTAACATGATATAATATTTGATATATCATGATTACCATAGTTTCAAAACTGAGATTAGATTAGATTAGATTAGATTAAATTAGATTAGATAAAATTCATCTTTATCATCATAGCACAAAGTACAGGTACTTAAAGAACAAAATGTAGTTTAGTATCAAATCAGACGTGCAGTAGTAACGTGCAGAGTATGTACATATGAAAAGGATATATGAATATAGTGCAGATATAAATATGAATATGTTTTAGGATATACAGTGGTCCCTCGTTTATCGCGGGGGATACGTTCTAAAAATAACCCGCAATAAACGAAATCCGCGAAGTAAGTTTTACAATTATTATACATGTTTTAAGGCCGTAAAACCCCTAACCACACACTTTTATACACCTTTTTACACGCATTTTGTACAGTACTCCCTTAATCAGGACGCAGTGCGGTTCTCCCTTAGCCAATTTTGGACGCAGAACACAATGCGCGCTCATACTGTACAGTACGCTGTAAAAAAAAAGCATGCAAAATTACACTGATAAAAATCCGCGAAAAGTGAACCGCGATATAACGAGGGACGACTGTATACAGTATAAGTATATACAGCTCTGGAAAAAAATATGGAGACCAGTCCATATTTTAACACAAACACACCTCACTCTACTTAATAACAATTAAGTAGACAAGTACTGATTAAGTGATAACCTGAACCAAATCTTATTTAACAAGGAAAAGTATAAAAAACAACTGTGGTCTTCACTACCCTTTTGCAATAGGATCAGCTGGATGGCAGAAAACAGTGCTGGTAGTACCTCAAAAGTAACTGGAATCAAAAAATAACTACTGACCAAAGATGTAAAGAAAAGTTTAGAATGAGGAAAAGATGGGTTCAATTCTGGCTTTCCTGGCAGAGGGACACAGTGAGCATCAGGTAGCTTCCATCCTTAAAATTTCAAAGACAGCGGTTCATAAAAACAAGGTCAAGCAGCAGACTGGGGACAACAAAACTACAGACCAGCAGAGAGCGAAAATGACTGTCCACTGACCGGGATGACCGAATGTCACTCAACAACGGTAGAATGATATTAAGTTACCTACAAAAAGAATGGCAAATGAAATGCACAGCAAAACAGTTGTAAATAGGCTCTTAAGGGCAGGACTGAAGTCACGCAAAGCTAGAAAAAAGCCCTTCATCAATGAGAAGCAAACAAGAGCCAGGCTGAGGTTTGCAAAACGATTGGACCGTAGAGGACTGGAGTAAGGTCATCTTCTCTGGTGTCCAATTTTTAACTTATAACCATTAGACGTCCAGGTGTTGGGCAAAGTGAAGAGGACTACAAGCCAGTGTCTTGCACGCACTGCGAAATTTGGTGGAGGATCGAGATGATCTGGGGTTACTTCAGCAAGGCTGGAATCGGGCAGATTTGTCTTTGTGAAGGATTCATGAATCAAGCCACGTACAAGGTTATCCTGGATGACAACTTGCTTCCTTCTGCTCTGACAATGTTTCCCAATTCAAAGGACCGTTTTTTCCAGCAAGTCAGTGCTCCATGCCACACAGCCAGGTCAATCAAGGTGTGGATAAAAAGACCACTAGATCAAGACCCTGTCAAGGCCATTTCCAGACCTGAACTAGATCGAAAACCTCTGAAATGTGATCAGGAGGAAGATGGATGATCACAAGCCCTCAAACAAAGCTGAGCTGCTTGATTTTTTGTGCCAGGAGTGGCATAAAGTCACCCAACAGCAATATGAAAGACTGGTAGAGAGCATGCCAAGATGCATGAAAGCTGTATATCTATCTCTATCTATCTCTAAATTAAAACATTAGTACTGATTTGTTTAAAAATTATTATGAACTTGTTTTCTTTGCATTATTCGAGGTCTGAAAAACACTGCATCTTGTTGTTGTCATTTTCTGCAAATAAATGCTCTAAATAAAAATATATTTTTATTTGTAATTTGGGAGAAATGTTGTCAGTAGTTTATAGAATAAAACAACAATGTTCTATAAATATATAGAATTTATAAACTTATTTACTATAAATAGTAAAACCAGAGAAACTGATAATTTTGCAGTGGTCTCTTAATTCTTTCCAGAGCTGTACAAGATGAGCATTGTCATCTTATTTTGCTTCTGAATAGTCTATTTTAATATTTTCTGCAGATCTCAGAGCACTGCGGGGTGAAGAACAGTCCTCTCTCAGTGTTACTGCAGTGAACAGAGAACAGATCAAATCGCTCCAGGATGTATTTTATCAAACTCTTTTCCTGATTCCACATTGCTGACAGAGCACATGAAAGCACTCACAGTCATTCTGAAAGTTGTGATGTTGCTTCAAAATGTTCTGTCTCAGCATTTTCAGTTGTAACTGTTTTTAATTGTAAAGCAATTCCAGCATCTTCTTACCTGAGCATTTGTGGAGCTCACCATCACTCAAACACACCATCACCATCACCAGGATACCGACTCTCATCTCGTCCTCCTGATCAGTTCTTATTGACTATCAGTGTTTGATAGTTTACAGCAAGACGAGTCTTCTTCTCCTTCAAGGTGCAAAGGGACTGTCGGTCTGTAAAAACACGAGTGGACACACAGCTCCCATCTCTGTTCAATATTACAAAGACGGGTGTTAAGACAAACATGTGATTTCTGAGGAACACATCCTGTGTGAAACCATACAAGAAACTGTGCACCCACATGTTCATGCACACACACAAACACACAAACACAGGCTTACAGATAAGCCTGTGTTTGTGTGTGTGCACCCACATGTGCATGCACACACACAAACACAGATAAGCCTGCATATACATGCATACAAATATAGGCACTTATATATCCTATAAACATGCATGCCTGCATGCCAACATGCTTATACAGTAGATGTGCAAGCAAAACATACAGTCTCACCTTAAAAACAACCACGCCTACACACACACACACACACACACACACACACACACACACACAGTGGGTGAGGGGGATTACAGACCACAGTCAACAGCATTTAGGTGAAAGAAAATCAACAATCTCACACCTCTCGGAGAAATTTAGGTCAAATAATGTAACACAATAAAAAGTATGAAAGGTTATGAAAGGGGATGTAGCAAAATGGTGTGTGTGTGTGTGTGTGTGTGTGTGTGTGTCTTTCTACATAAATTTGTTTGTTCATGTTCAGTGAACCAGTTTAGAAGTTATACGCTTCTTTTTGTTGACTGCCAACTTCCAGCTGTCTTCTGGTTCATGTGCAATTTTGCAACAGGTCACTCCTATTAACATGTGTATTATAATGACAAGCTATCTGTGACATCACTCACAGGTTTCTGAAGGGCTGTTTGAAGCTCAGAATATGAGGCTTTGGTTGTTGGTTAGTCCCACCTCTCCCACCTCCTGGCTAATCTAAAAATTGACAGAGACATGGATCATCAGTGGACTTAAGCTCGGTGCTCTAGCAAGCCATCTGTAACAACACCCATCTGTCAGTCAATGCAGCCACACTATTAATTCTGCATAACTTTAAGCCTTAATATAATGTGAACAGGTGAGTTGTATATAAATTCACCCTCAGTACAGTTGTCATGAACGGGGAAATTAGCTACAGAGACCAAAACTGTTTTTTGTACCAGGCTGTAAACATGTTTATTTCTGCTGTGAAGTTGGACATTTGAACATGGGGACTTATGGAGACTGAGTCACTTCTGGAGCCAGCCTCAAGTGGAGAAGAAGAGGAACTGCAGTTTTTGGAACTTCTGTATTGGCTTCACTTCACAGCCAAGGAGGTTGCGGCTTGGCTTTGAAGCCAATTTGACATAGTGTCCAAACTGCTAATGACAGCAGTGGCGTCTGTCACGTTAGGCACACTGGCCCAAAAAGAAATATTCGTGAAATGACTCCTTTTACTATCCGGATTTAATTTGGTTGAATAACATTTTGAAGGTCAATTGGCTTGTTTTATTCCCAAACTTTTATGGCTTCGAGTGCCACTGAGCAGTTTTCCATAAGTATGAACAGAGCCCAGCCTCCAATACTGTAACCAGTTCATTTTATACCTCCATGGACTGGTACCAGAAGTGAGTATATTTCCATAGGTTGCATACTAAAATGCCAGCACAGCAGAATGAAACATTTTTTACAGTCTAGTACAAAGACCAGTTTTGGCCTCTAGAGTAAGGAGTTAAAGTGGGCCAGAACACTCCAGAACAATTAGGCTACCCCACCACCAGTATCTGGAATTAAGGGACAACTGTATACGAATGATTAACATGTCAAGTGTAGTAACAGGAAAGGAAAATGGAAAATGTTTTGCAAAACACAAAGACAGTCTCACCTTAAACACACAGAAAGAGGTTACAAGAACATCAGACCACAGTCAGCCACAAGCATTTAGGTGAAAAAGAATCATGTCACACCCCTCACCCACCTTTTATTTTCTCAGACAAATTCAAATCAAACTAGAGTGTGCGTGATTCTGGCCCCGTCGCCCCCATACATTATTACTGACACTGCTCAGAAAATTCAGTACTTGAAAATTCCCGCAGAAATTTTGAGAGTGACGAGTGGGCTGTTGCTGGGGGTCTGTATTCAAAAAGCACACCTCAAATAGTAATTATTAACATGTTTATTTAGACACAGGAGCAGCTAGCACGCCAGCAATTACCATTAGCATGTTACCATTAGCATGTTAACATTAGCATGTTAGCAATTAGCATAGCATGTTAGCTTTAGCATGTTAGCTGACACGTTAGCAATTAGCATTAGCATGTTAGCATTAACATGTTAGCAATTAACATTAGCATGTTAGCAATTAGCATGTTAGCTGAAGTAATAACTGCTAAAATGCCGCCGCTGGGCTTCTGCCTGCCGGCCCAAATCAGTTACTGAATACATAGTCTTTTTTGAAGGGACTCTTATTTTGAAAGCCTTTTGTCTTATCTGTGTGTCTGTCTGTGTCTGTGTCTCTCTGCCTCTCTGAGTATGTGTGAGTGTCTGAGTAATTAGTCACAGGTGCGCTCGTGCTCACTCCCTCTCCCTCTGACCACTGAGCAGACACAAAAGCTTCAAATGAAGTCGCTCGAAGAAGTGGCCGAACATGGCATAGGTGTGCCGCAAACCAAAATCCGAAATGACTGCAAGAATCCTCGTCTCGTGGACCATATCCTTGTCCATTTTCAGGCGAAAATTGTATAAACTTTGGCCTCTGGAGTGAGAGGTGCACAGGTGCTCCCTGCTCCTTCTGGAAAGTTCTCTTCTCAAAATAACATGGGAGTAGATTGGGCAGAAGGTGCGTGTTGCTGCCAAATCTTTGTGTACAGAGCCAAAACGATAAAAGTGACAGCTTCAACAGTGTCAAATTTTCCTATGTTTTGAGGGTGTAATCATGTCTGTAGTATGGCATTTGAGGCCACGATAGTTTTAAAGCGTTTTATTTTTTCTTTTATCATTCTCTGTCCTCTCCACTCTAGCGATGACGTCACTCACTCTATCTCTCGAAAATTCTCGCAATACACACCCATTCATTTTTTGCCGTCGTTTTTGGCGATTTTTGGCAAAACCGTTTGCCGAAACTTTTAGAAAAGTCATAGCAATCGATTCCCGGCCGAGCCGGTCGTTTTGATACCCGTTTTGTGTTGTTAGATCCCGAGTTGACCCCTGTACAGGTGGTACCGGTCCAGCTCTCCGTCTCACTGGTCCGATCCTCAAATCCTTTACGGTGCGGTACGGTTGAGGACTGTTTAAGCTGGTGGCGAGGAGATTCCCCTAGCTTCTAACTGTCTTCATCCGCACGTCTACCCTGCTTACTCTAGTATAGCACCTGACCGAATAGCCCCTAGGGCCAAATACTACACTAGCCGCGTACATTCACGGCAGCTCTCCTCTCATTGATCTGTGCACTTGGTGTGGTTGCTAGGATATTTTTTAGAGGCTCGGACAGTGAGCCCCAAGGGTCTGTTAATTTCTGTAGGCTAGAGTAACCTGTTAGAACCTTATTAGATGTTGAACACACTATACCTCATGATTACGCCCTGTAGGAGATGTCATAAATGTGAGGTCCACAACTTAATCTTTAACTGCAGTGGATATATTTATTGCAAAGTTTGGCAAGAGCAAGCATACAGTTTAATTCATTCAGATTTGATTATTCCTATCCTCTAAAATCACTATCCTTATATTAATAAATTTGATAACCTGATGCAAAGGCTGTTGCTGAGTTACTGAGGTTGGTCCAATTTGGAGAGAGGGAGGGAAAGGGTGAAGCGGTGATCAGTCGATCCAATCCTTTCACGACTGCCGTACTGCTGGATTTCATCAAGAGTCCCTGGCTTTGTCCAAAGACTAGAAAGTCCCTGATGTCCACAGTCTCATTGGCAGGGTGAACACGAAAAGAATTCCGGTTGGTCCAGTTGAGACCCACAGCCGGTTTGGGGTGGTTATCCTCCTTGACTCGGCTCCCTCTTGCCAGCTGTGGCTCACCGGATTCTTCTGTTGCGATGTTGGGCTGTTCGTCTCTTCCTTCTCTGTGGTTTGGAGTCTAAGTCCGTAGATTCAATGCTCCCGATGTGGTCTGTCGTCCAGCATGTCTCGAACTTGGGTGCCGGATGACGAGGATAACCACGATCTCCGTTGTGCCGTAGCTCTTATACTCCCTGCTTGTTGGATTTTCCCCTATCAGGCTGCAATGAGTCACTTGCCGGAGTCCAACCATATTAGGTGGTAGTTCATCCTTCTTGTTTATCCCTCCAGATGTTTCCTGTTTGCTTCACTTATCCTCTCCCTCTGGTCCAGTTGCTCAATATTTCCTGGGCCAACCTCTCAGCATGATCTTGTTTTGGTTACTCACTTAGTTACTAGCTGTCACAATGATTTCACAATTTTTAGTAGTCAAAATCAAAACACAGTTATAATCACTCTTTTCCCTTACTGTCACTCTCATTTTAACATTTCATTCTTACATTATTTAATACAGAATCATCATTGATCACATTTCAGTTTAGCTCATTTTTCTCTTTATGTATTACTCACACTCAGACAGCGAGTCCCCATTTGTCAGGCTCAGAAGTGGATAGTCCCAAAATGTCCGAAGGTTTATGCCATTACCGGTCATACCAGAAAGTCCCATGACTATCACATTAACTCCTTCGCTGTGTCAGCGGATCAGGGATCTCAACGTACTTGACAGTGTGTTTGCGATAAAAACTCTGGGCAGACTCAATAATAGGAAGAAGAAGCGTGGTGGATAACATGTGTGCGCTTTCACGCACCCTCAATGATGTGACAGGATTAAAAGTAGAAGTATGAGTTATGAAAGGGGGTGTGGGGAAAAAGTCTGTGCACTGATACTTATATTATGAAAAAAGCAGCTCTAAAACAGTGGATACATTATTTTAAACAACCCCTGTGAAATGACTCATTCCCTATCATCTGATTCTGTCCAATAACATTTGTTAAGTCTAGAACAGCATGATTCAATCATTTCATGCCCATTCAAGTTAGCAGAGGGATAAACTAGCTAAACTTGCTCTTTTTCTATGGTCCCTGACATGAAAACTTTTATGGATTTTAAAACGCATGCATATACTTAGTATATGGATTATTAACATGAAGCACTGGCTGGTGGAGTTTAATCGCAAAGGTTGAAACAGCCACACAGTGTGATGAAGTGTATTGAGAAAAATGACAAATGCTGTAAAGGGAAAAAGATAATTGATTAAATATGTGCCAAGACCAAATAAATATGAGTTAATGAGTTGAAAGTAGGACATACAGTTAAATAAATGTAGTATTTATTTGTTTATCACCTGATTGGTGGTAAAGGAAAACCCTGTGTTACAACAGTGTTATTTATCAATGTATTTATTTATATTTTTATTATATTACTGTATGTCATTATCTTCTGAAATTGCATTTTGTCCAACCAACAGTGTAAAATCTCTAAAACATGAATCTATTGTTATACAAAAGCCGCACAGACTGTGAAGCAGGAAACAGATGTGGGAAGACTTTATCTGTTTGATGTCTTATTTCTGATACAGTTCATTTCAGGTTAAACAACACACCACAGTTCATCTCGGTTTATTATAAAACTCAGCCATAAACAATTTGTATACTGTCATCTGTGCACATATGCCCCTTTCCAACAGTATAGACTGAACCTGTTCTTCACTGTCATATGGAAAGGGTGAACTCAGATAATAATCATAATACTCTGACCTTTGCAGTGTTGCAGCTTACGCCACACAAACTCGTGTTAGCCAACCTAAAGTACCAGTCTATCAACTTTAGAATTGTTAATTTATCGAATCTCTTATCTTCTATTATATTATAAATTATATACTTGTGGCCTGCTGATACGCTTAGAACCTGTTAAATTATACAATTAATTTAAACAAAGTAAAAGTTGTTACTTACTGAATAACTTAATTCATATCAGATGCAAAATCGTGTCATCCTCTTGGTTTACTCGCTTGGTAAACTCAGTCCAACAGCAAAACACGTCAGGCTTGTCTTTAACAGTTGAACAACTCTACATGTTTTTAGAAGTTCCACTAACTTAGCATGAAAGCAAAAACATTTGTTTAAATTGATATATTAATTCATTGACATGCTCTTTGTCTTGACTAATTTCTTAAAATACATTGTCAACTGGCCAAAACAGATGCTGAAAACATATATGAGTTTTGTTGCACTGGAATGGAGCTCTGTGGCAGTGGACTACAGTTTATTAAGCCATCTGACCATGGGGGTGTGAAATAGAAACGCTCACCAGTAACTTCAATCAGAAGTTAAAAACACAGTTTCACTGACCTCTTCTGGTTGGAAGTTTTATGAGCATTTCACCTCTGATCACACGCGCAGTGTTTTGATTACACCCACCTACATAAAAAATAGCAGCAGGGAAGTTGTTCTTTCGAGAGTCGCTACACAATAAAAGCATTGACGACATTCACCTTCATACTGACAACATGTGCACCTTCAGGTGAGCATATGTGTTCACCTGAAGGTGCACCTAAGGGTGATAATGATTGTGTTGCATGCAATTCTGCAGCTCATCACAACTGTGAAATAGCTTGCACGACATCACATCCGGAGTGGTTGCGGGTCAGACCAGACTGGACCCAACTGCAAGAATTTGTTCTCAGAAGTGCAACAGCCTTGAACCTTCAAACAACAGCTCATCGCAGCAGTGCTTTTCTCACCAGATTTTGTGTTAAATCACTCTTTGATATGATGCATGTTTTGAATTTGGACAATAAAAAACGGTAAATAATTTTCCTGCTGGTAAAAACTTGCATAGACTGAGCTCACTACCTTCCATTCTCATTGGTCAAACAACAAAAATCACCTGTCAAACTGCTTTGCACAATGAGCGTTCTGTCAGGCTGAGAGCAATCTGAGCTGTTGGGTTGTCAAGGCACTGATATATGTCATGCAGAGTTTTTTTTATTATTATTTAAACGTTCAACAGAGAACTGAGTGGAACATGGAAAAAGGAATTCAACCTTTTTCCATCAACTCTCTTCAGGGGACGTCCCGCTTCATCTGACAGCGCCTCTAGATTTGTGTGCGCCTGCCTCCTGTGTTTGACTGTCTGCTTCATCTCTGTATGTATAATCTGCGGCTCCTCGCGCTCTGTCAGTGTATTGGAATGATGGAAAATGACGTTTTTCTTTGACAGGGTTAGGCTTTGTACTGAAACCTCAAGGTGGTTTAGGGTTTTGAATTATTTTGATATATATTTACAGTGAAAAACCCATGAGATTCTGGCAACAATGAATGCCCCCACCTACACCTAGTTCAATAATGCACACACAGAAGTGTCGTGTTAACTCTGTGGTTTTCAGCTGCAGCTTGCATCACCTCCTCTTCCTTCCTCTCTTGCTTGGTTGTTCTACTGTAGGACACCCTCAACACACTTAGATACACTTAGATGTGTACATATACATCACCTTTTATATAGATGTTTTTCTTCGTTCCTTCAGAAAAAAAAATAGGAACAGAAACGGAAGGCACGTCAGATGGGCATTACAATAATCAAGTCGTGAGATGACCACAGTCTGTATCAGGTTTTGAGTAGCATTTTGAGTTAAGTAAGGCCATCGATCATGACTCCCAAATTTCTCGCTACCCTGGTAGGGGCGAGAGATAGGGAGTCAACTGCGATGTTGATGTCATGGTGTATTGTAGGTTTGGGAACTGTACAAGAATGTCTTTATCAGTAACGAGTACTCCTCCTTTTGACATTTTCAGTTTAAATCAGTTGCTATAGTTACATCCATGCTGGTATGAGACTTCCTATGATTACTTCTAAACATCAAAAGTAATAAGAGGAAACTACCTTTTGTTTACTCATGATAAAGTCTTTTTATGTCAATATAACAGAGCTCATTGGTTTCTATATAGATCATCACTGAACCACAGCACTGCATGGAGTTCTTCAGTTCAGGGCTTCCTCTCCTTTTTGGCCCGCTGAAGACTACACCCTGATTCCCAAAAAGTTGGATTGCTGTGTAAAGTCAAAGATTTTCTATAGAAAAGATGATGCATTTCAATCTCCACCAATGATTTGTCTGAAAATGCATTTTTAGTGTCAATGTTCAGAGGATATGTGGCTTGTGAAGAATGTTCAGTCATTGGAGTCAACAGAGTCAGGAGCTGCTGGTTTCCTAAAGGAGGGTGGCAGAGACTAAAGCCATGTAACACAGAGACAAGAAATGACTCTTCAGTTAGGCGTCTGTTTTCTAAAGCATCTCTGGTAAAATGTAAAGAAGAACAGAATGCATCAAATTCAGAATATGTATTTATATATATATATTTGCTCTCCCCAATGCTCTTTTCCCTTTCACACCAACTCTCTCTGGATCAGCAGCTCTTTAGGCAGGTTGAGCTTCCTGAGCAGGAAGTACAACCTCTGCTGGGCCTTTTTGATGATGATGTTTGTGTTTGTCTCCCAGTTGAAGTTTCCACAACAGACACAATGTTGTTGGTTATGGTGATGGCCGACAGTCGCAATAGATATTTATATAAGCTCAAGAAATATAATATAATAAAATACAAAAAAGTAATTTAAATAAAGTACAAAGTGTATTGTATAGGTATAATATTAAAATAAATGAATAAATGAATGTACTACATATAGATAACAACATAAGGACATAACAGCTGCTGTTATATATCTGTAGATGTGACACAAAATATGACTTTCTGAATGATCTTGTTAAAGACAAGAGCAAGAATGATACGTTATTATCTTAAATGTTAGCAGATGTTGCATTACTCATAATAAGTCATGATGAGAATGAACATGATGTTCAGATTTGTATCAGCTTCATGCAAACGTCATGCATTTATATGTAACTTTTTTCTTTTTCATATTTTAAATGTTAGTATTGGCCCCCAGGCATCTTCACATTGTCAGATCTGGCCCTCTTTAAAAGAAGTTTGGACACCCCTGGGTTAGATTAAGAGTTCAGAAGTATGGTGGCCCAGTGCTCACTTTAAATCTTGACTGTGTGATGCAGAAACTTGAAGTTTTCAGGTTGCACACACTTTCAGGAGACTTTTAAGTACATCTGCTAAACTTATTCAATATTTGCATCTTCACTCTGGGTATGTCAGTGTCTGCTTACGTCACTGCAGCCTCAGACCACTAGAGGTCAGACTTTGGCATAAAAAGCTGAAACCATGAAACGGAGAGAGAGAGAGAGAGAGAGAGAGAGAGAGAGAGAGAGAGAGAGACAGAGAGAGACACAGAGAGAGACAGAGAGAGAGAGAGACAGAGAGAGAGAGACAGAGAGACAGAGAGAGAGAGACAGAGAGAGACAGAGAGACAGAGAGAGAGAGACACACACACACACACACACACAGATAGAGAGACACAGAGACAGAGACAGAGAGAGACAGACATAAACAGACACAGACAGAGAGAGAGAAAGACAGAGACACAGAGAGAGAGAGAGACAGACACAAACAGACACAGACAGAGAGAGAGAAAGACAGAAATACAGAGAGACAGAGGCACAGAGAGACACAGAGAGAGAGAAAGACAGAGACACAGAGAGACACACAGAGAGAGACAGAGGCACAAACAGACACAGACAGAGAGAGAGAAAGACAGAGACACACAGAGAGAGAGAGCGCTCATCTCATCACTGGCGGTTTGAGTGGATCGCATTGGTTCACGCTGATTTCTGGGTTGGGCAGGACAGGAAACCAGGCACCGGGAACGCGCAGGGCATAAATCCGCGCTCGCGCGAGTTTTTTGGGATCCGGTGTCGAGCTAAAAGATGCGTCAAGCCAGACTCGAACACACCGGAAGTGAGGCGATTTCAGCTTCACAATAAATAAATACAGTTTTCTAAATATTCGTTTTTTAGCAAAGAAAAAAAAACTGCTTTTTAAAACAAATGATTGAGTATTATTCTTTTTTTAACACAAGCCCCTCGCTTTTGTTAAAAAAAGAATAATACTCAATCATTTTGGGTTATCAACCCGTCAATATAAACCCATATTCAAATGCATACAGTAGACAAGATAAGACAACTACTACATGTGTGCATATTATAGATTGCAGCCCTGAGCAGCGCCAGGTCCTGGCCACATTTGCGCCCCCCCCCCCTCACGGCAGCCTGTGCGCCCCTGGATGCGCCGTGCGTCCCAAACAGTCTGTCCGCCGCCCCCCTCTGCCTTGTCAACACCCCGCTCCCCGCCACCCCGCTCCGCTAACTTAATGAGCGGTATCGAAAATGACCGGGGTTTTTTTCTTTTTCGGGCGATCGTGCGCCCCCCACGGAGACTGCGCCCTGGGCGGCCGCCCACATTGCCCATAGCTAGGACCGGCCCTGGCCCTGAGGCTGAATATACGATACATGTCTATGTGTATCTCAATAGATATATTATTATTGTTGTTGTTGATACTGTTATTCCATACTGTTATTAACAATAACATTACCGTCATATCATCAGTATTATTACCACTATCTTGCCACTGCACCTTATCTACCTATTTATCTTGTGTTTTTCTGAAGTGTCCTTGTCCCATTTTGTTTTTTTCTTTTTATTTGTATTTTTTTTTCTACCTCAGTATTGTATTCTATTGTATTTTTATTGTATACAAATATACCGGACTGCTATGATGACCTAATTTGACCTAAATGAATTAATAAAGTCATCTATCTATCTATCTATCTATCTATCTATCTATCTATCTATCTATCTATCTATCTATCTATCTATCTATCTATCTATCGATTCAAGGGGTCACATGACATCTAAAATGAGAAAAATAAATTTAAATTGCTGTTATTTGACGAGTTTATATGATTTCTTATCAGTGAACTGTTTTAACTGTTTTCGTGTAGCTGTCAGGAGCTTTTATTTTGAAGCTGCGGCCGGAAGTCTCTCCCTCTGCCTGCCTGTAGCTTGAGCCAGTGTTCGCGGTGCTGGATTCAGTGTGGCAGCAGGGGAAATCTGGGATATCTGGGATATCTGGGAAAAGGGGAGTCAGTAGGTGTAAACCGGGACTGAACCGGCTGAAATCCCGACGAAGCCTCGTCCGTCACAGCGCGGACAACGGGCTTTCCCAGCGGACACCTCTCCTCGGTCTTCCCGCTGCGGTCTTTTTTCTGTCGTCTCCTCCCGGAGGTCTCCCTGGATCCGCACAGTGAGTAGCCCAGCTCCCCTTCACCTAAACGCATCTCTGTGCCCCGCATTCAGCCTGCTCTGCCCACACCTCGCTATGAAAGTCTCGGTTAAAACCCGCAACACCGGAGCTTTTATTGTGCGGCGAACGGAGAGAGCGGGACCTTTAATTAACATCCGCTGGAATAAAAGCCAATTAATCCCGTTTTTTTAATCCCGGCTGCATGTGCATGCAGAGAAAGGAGACGGGTGGGGAGGGGGTACCGGAGAAAACGAGCAGCTCCACAGAAAAGAGGCTTTGCTGCACTTCAGCTGCTGAAACGCATTTCAGCGGCGACTGCACGCACGGTCCATTTCTGCCGTTATTCATCCTGCGTGCGTGTGTGTGTGTGTGTGTGTGTGTGTGTGTGTGTGTGTGTGTGTGTGTGTGTGTGTGTGTGTGTGTGTGTTTGTCGGCGCCGTATTAAACGCCGCAGGGCCTGCAGAGAGAGAGAGAGAGAGCACACACACACTCTCTCTCTCTCCCGGCCTGGATGCGCAGGTTCGCCGGGGAGCAGCAGCCGGCTGACAGCGCCTTCCCAGCCGGGATATTTGCGTTTATCTCAGCGGCAGCTCGGAGGCCAGGCGTGCGGGGCTGACACAAGCAAGGCGTGGCATTCATATAGCATTACACAGCCATGGGCGTGTTCCCCCCGCAGCTGCCGCCACACACTACTCACTTTTCGAGATGTGTGGTTAATTCAGGATCATTCATCCATCTCCATCATAAATGATTATGTTCTTTAACAAGCAGCCAGGTCAGAGTTTACCCCAGGCCTCATTCACAAGTCATTTCATATTCAGCATCATCAGACATGCAGGACTGCCATCTGTCTGTCTGTCTGTCTGTCTGTCTGTCTGTCTGTCTGTCTACAGTATACACTGTTTCACTGTCTGTCTTCTGAAAGGTAAACCTGTCTTCCTGCTGGACCCGTCTATCTCAAAATTAGGAACAACATCCAAAAAATATTGCTGAACTGCCTCATTTAGCTAAAGGTCATGAAGTGGTTATGTTTAGGTATGAGGTCGAACGTGTTTATTAAAGGTGTCAGTAATATGTGGGGCCATGCATGAAGACCTGCCAGCAAAGGGTTCTATGCATTGATAGCAGTGGTCTGGTGAAATGATGAAACACAAGCCAAGAAGTCCCGTCTAAAGATTGATTGGACAATACATTTATGTTGCCAGATGATGTCGGACTGCACTTTGGCAATAAAAGAAGAGTAGGGCCTGGATTGATTGAAGTGAATGAGTGGGTTGGTTTTATACCCAACTGTCTTTGATGGAAATGTATGGAATTTAGAGGAAGCTGGTGAGAATTTGGCTTTTTCCTTTGACAGTGACCATGTCCTCCTACCGTTTGTCCGAAGCAAACAGGGAGAGACTTCGACCTTTTGCACAATATTTCTTCTAATCATTCTGATTAGAAATTCCAAGTTAACTGTAACACGGATGCTAAATCAAGTGATCTGATAAGTTGTGTGTTTATATGCCTCAGTTATGGATGTATTGTAGAACCTGGTGCTAAGGGTTGAGCCCATGTAAACAAAACACAACCGGTTTGACATTCAGACATAGACGGTACCAGTGACACTGCATTTGATAAGATGTCACATGTGACTCAGCCTCTTCTGAGTTGAGCTGAAGGGGAATACCATGAGTTGCCATGAGTTGCAGTAAGGCTGAGCAGCGATGTTGTATCCAGTGTCTATAATACATCCATGACCCCGAAGCATTTAATAAGAATGTAACGTTTTGTGATGTGCAAACTGCTACATCCTGATGTAAAGTGTCCAATCTGATGGAATTATAACAGAAGAAGTAGTTCTGCCTTGTTCTCGTCACCTAATGTTACTGCAAACTATTTTATTGCATTGTCTAAATGTTCTCTCTGAAAGGCAGCCATGCAGTGTATATGTCAAGGGCTTTTATTGTGGAATGTAGAAAATCTGTAATGCCTTGCCAGTTGGACATTAACGTTGCCATCATGATCCAGACTCGGGACCTTTTGTGTTTATTTTATAACCCTCATAATTACAGTCCAAGCTCATAACCCTTGCTTACATTACCCCCACATGGAGTGAGCATGCACAGAAGAATGAGAAACGATTGGATGAAGTGTTTGTGTGGTAATTAAGTGGTAATTATTGCTTTAACCTGATCCTCCCAATCAGGCCGGTCTTTTCTGATTGAGGTGCTATTATTAGTGGAATATATTTATATATATATATATATATATATATGTGGTCCACTTGAATGCAGCTACACTGGCCTTTGGGTCTAGAAAATAAGGTGGATGATTAAATGCTCAGACTGCCATATTTCTTTATCATACCTTGATATTGTGAGTGCTCATGAAATAATCACACTGATTTCCTATACAGTGAATTGCATGGTGATTTTAAGTGTGTTTCTTTAAAACAAAAAGGGTTCACAGTCCCAAGTGCCGTTTTGACATTCTGTCTTGGTGCTGTAATCTTGTAACCAGGTCCATCAGTGCTGCAGTGTAATCATCCGGACAGGCTTGAGACGTCCCACCCCACTTGTGTGCTGCAAAGTGGAGCAGAATTCAGTGTCTACCAGTAGTGTTGAGGGTTAACTGGAGTATAAAAATCCCTGCTGCCCTACTTCAGCTAAAGGCTGCTCCGACTGTATCCGGACCAGCCAGTCATCTGAGACCTGCTGGGTCCTGGTTTCCTGATTCAGTATCCTTCACTGGCTAGTGCTCATCCCCATGGTGTTTCTGCTCTGTACTTTCCAACAGTCCGTCTGATACAATCAAGCAGCGAGACATCATCTTTTGGATGTTCTCTTGGTTGTGTTTGAGTTGTTGTAGGCGGTGTTCATGTCTTTTCATTGATTCCATTTGAGCAATAGGGAGGTGAATCATCAGGAGATCCTGATACAGTTTGAAAGGTTGGGGTTAGATGGTTAGGGTTAGAGTTGAAGATGTTGATTAATAGGGTTGTAGTCAACCAAAGAAAATCTTGGTTGACTGAAATTCTACGTACTCTTCAATCAATCAGTTGGTTCATGGGGGCAGTTTGACCTCTTTATTGTTGCCTTCAAATGAGACTGAACATTAACACAGTTCCTCTTGACTGTCCCTCAATATTACAGCATTAACTAGTCCAACATTGCCCCAAACTGGGGGAGTACCCACAGACAAGTCTACGAAATAAGCACTGAAAGCATAAAATAACATGAAACACCAAACTTTCAAGTCTTAAGTCTGGTCATGGACAGTCAGTATCAACCTAACTGTAAATGCACAGTAAGTCAGGACTAGCAGTCTCCATTAGGTTGGGTCAATTCCAAACATTCCAAACCACACTTGATGAGCAAAATATATTTAAATGTTATATCTAGAATTCACCCCTGAACTGGAGTGTCTTTTTTTCTTTTCTTTTGAAGATAACACCAGACATTGTCCAACCACCGAAAACACATCAACCAACCAACCAACCAATCAGAAGGTGTCAACCCTATATTTGGTTACATTTAGCTCAAGTACACCTTAAAGATAGCAATGTTAAGGTGTCCGCTTTGCTCCAAAGCTCGATATGGTGGCGTCTGGACAGATTCCTTCATAATTTGCTGTTGGTGTTTGCAGTGCCCTCAGGGCGATGCCGTACTGATCTTTTCTCTAACACCAGAACAACTGATTTGTGTTTGATTAGCGGTGGATATTTATTGGCTGTGGCCCAAGTTCCATACTATATACTAAATGTATATGTGCTGTGTACTACTATGTCTTTTTCGAGTACAGTGTAAAGAAGATCAGTGTTCTTTTGTTTTGCACAAACAGGAAATGACTCGAGTCATCAAGTCAAGTGTGACTTTGGAATGTCATTGACGGTTAAACGTCTCAAACAAACAAAATGTTTTGGACTTTTTTGCAGTCGTTCCTTCATTTCCTCTTTGCACATCAACTGCACACTCAAAAATCAAGATATTTATAAGGAGTAAATATGTTGTGTGGAATCTTTGGAAATGGAAAAATTGATCTTGAATGTTGTTGCTCTCCATCACCTTTTGCATCCACCTTTACACTGGAGATGTAGCTCTCCTACAGGATCACGTACAGAGCAAGATGTCCACTCTGCATCAAAGATATTAGCGATGCATTACAGTCCCAGTTGAAGTAATTCGAATAAAATGTTTGGATGAAGCTCGGGGACACATGACTGCTGTGGGATATGCACATCTGCATTTCCAGTCTTGTGTGCTTCCTCTGGCAGCTCTGCACACATCTTGTAAACATCAGACTCAATGCACTGATTACATCTGTATCAGCTGCTCTGGTGCAGCCTGTCAGAGTATTCTCACTAGTGGGCTCCAAAGGTCAACCCGGGTCACCATCTGATGTTGTTTTCCCGTTTTTCTGTTC
>NC_040028.1:12620243-12682333 GCF_000972845.2 Larimichthys crocea
TACTGCTCGATTTAATGCTGTGTTTAAATTCGGACGCTTCCATTTGTACATTATGTGTGATACTCTGTGTGGTGTAGGTGTAGTGTGCAAGTTTCAGCAGGGTAGCAGTCATTGTGAACTTTGTGGAATTTGTGGAATTGTAGCCAGGTGGAGCAGTAGCACCAACATTTGAACACCAGAGCTGAAGTATCAATCGTACGTATAGCTTCCATTTGTGTATTTACAGGAAGTGCTTCGGCTCCAGCAGCTCTCTCAGCCGTCCAGTGTTCACACTCAGCTTTTGAACCATTATGAGTGTAGCATCCGAGCACTGACAGTACACGGCACTTTGACACTGACAGTGTAAGTATGGTAGTTTGTGAATTGAGACATAGCAAATGTTTTACTTTGAGAAACATGAACTTGTTGCCTAGTAATAAAAAAAACTGATTGAAATCAAGAACTGAAAAAGTTCATCACAGATTAAAAATGATTAACCGGAGCTAATATTGTATGCTCAAAGCACGGTAGTTGTGTGTGGAGAAATGACATTGTGGCTTTGCTTGATTTTTCTGTTTTCCTTAAGTGCTTTAGTGTGGATCTGTTGTGTCAGGAGGATTTGGTAGAGACTGCAGTTTGATGAAAACGCTGAGGTCCAAATCCACACCAGCAGCAGCAGCAGCACTGTCTGTCTCTCGTTAATTCCACACAGATGTAGAGTCTTTCTGGCTGTGGTGCTGCTCAGCCCTCGTTCTTGGAAAATTTAATCTCATTTCTTCTTCTGTTTTTTTTTTCTATTCTTTTATTTTTCCCTTTCGTGTTTTTCCTCCGCTGCATCGCTCTTGCCAAGGCACTTTTCCTCTCCTTCTCTCTCTCCCTCTCTCTCGTTTGTCTTTCTGTGTCTGTACCTCGGCCCTCGTGGAGATGCAGGGGCAGGCTGTGCAGCTGGGAATCAGGACTGTCGTTTTGACTGTGTGGAATGGAGGCTGACTCCACTCCCCTTGTTTTTAATGATTATACTGTCCAAGAACAGTCCATCTTAGAAGTGACCAAGGTGCATTCAAATCCTTTACAAAAGATTCAAATTCAAGAAAATTTTATTGTGCATCAGATGGTAATGTAAATTTGTATTTGACTCGCCTCACAACAAGTACACACAGAGTGTGTGTTGGACTTAAAGCGGGCTGAATGATGCCTGAGTGCTAAACCAAACCATCTGTGATGGCACCCGCCACAGGCACGCTCCTAACTTGAAGCCTTAATATAATGTGAACAGGTGAGTTGTATATAAATTCACCCTCAGTACAGTTGTCATGAACGGAGAAATTAGCTACAGAGACCAAAACTGTTTTTTGTACCAGGCTGTAAACATGTTTATTTCAGCTTGGAGGAGCGGAGTTATTTTGTGGCCATTGGAAGTAATCAATTGAATCAAGTGGCTATGACATGTGGGGTTCCTCAGGGGTCAGTTCTTGGACCCCTTTTGTTCAGCCTATATATGCTGCCTTTGGGTCAGATTCTGCAGAATTCTAATGTCAAATATCATAGTTATGCAGATGACACACAGATATATCTTGCGCTGTCCCCAGATGACTGCAGTCCTATAGAGTCATTGTGTAACTGTCTAGAGCAAGTCAAATTGGATGAACCAACATTATCTTCAATTAGATCAAGAAAAAACTGAGGTAATTGTTTTTGGCAATAAAGAGAAGAGGGTTGCTGTCAGTAAACACCTTGAGTTACTGTCTCTAGAAACTAAAGACCAAGTCCGAAACCTTGGCGTGTTGATAGACTCAGATCTGACCTTCAACAGTCACATAAAATCAGTCACCAAAACAGCCTTCTACCAACTTAAGAACATATCCAGAGTTAAGGGCTTTATGTCCCAAACAGATCAGGAGAAGCTGATCCATGCTTTCATCTCCAGTAGACTTGACTACTGTAATGGTCTTTTGACTGGACTCCCCCAAAAAAGTATCAAACAGCTGCAGCTCATTCAGAACGCAGCAGCTCGAGTTTTGACCAGAACAAAGAGATCAGAACACATCACCCCAGTTCTTAAGTCTTTACACTGGCTCCCAGTTAGCCACAGAATAGATTTTAAAGTTCTGCTACTAGTTTACAAATCACTGAATGGTTTAGGCCCACAATACATAAACGAAATGTTAGTAGAATATAGACCCAGTAGGGCTCTGAGATCTACTGACTCAGGTCAGATAGTGGAGCACAGAGTTCAAACCAGACACGGTGAAGCAGCATTTAGCAGTTATGCTGCTCACAACTGGAACAAACTACCAGCAGGACTGAAATCAGCACCAACTCTTAGCACTTTTAAATCCAGGTTAAAAACTTTTCTCTTTTCACGTGCTTATGGCTGAGCTCTTTTAAAGAATTTGTAATCATAATCCAGTGATTCGTTTAATGTTTTAAATTGTTTTCAAATTTGCTGTTTTAATGATTTTAAATGACATTCTGATGTTTTTAATAAGATTTTCTTTAAAACTTTAAAAAAAATTCTATTGCTTGTCTTAATGTCCAATGTTTTTCCTTGCCTCTGTAAAGCACTATGAATTGCCTTGTGTACGAATTGTGCTATACAAATAAACTTGCCTTGCCCTTGCTGTAAAGTTGGACATTTGAACATGGAGACTGACTCACTTCTGGAGCCAGAACGTTAGAGGAACTGCAGTTTTGGCCACCACAATGTAAGACGGGGTCTTGCATTCGTATTATTAAGAAAGTGGAACAAGTAAAATAATTCACGAAGGCAGACATGCAGCATGAAATTGCAAAGATGTCATCAGTAATTCAGGAGAATGTAAAAATAGTGTTAAAAAGAAGAGCCACGCACAGAAGCCACAGAAGTTGTGTAGTAGTATGATTACAGATGAACGCGTGAAGCAGCACAAATTATACCCTGAATCTGCCACACAGACTTTAACGTGTGTCATTGATGTTATTATAAAGTGTGTGTGTCTGTACAGTATGTAGCATGTGAGTGTGTGCGACACGTTGTGTGTATAGTGAGACTGTGTTCGGGGTTTGTCGGCCGGTTGGTCTGGGTTGTGTGGGGGGTGCTTTGGCTTGAAGAACCTGTTGATACTGTAAGCCTGTCTGTTTTCCATTGCTCATGCAAGGGAGTGTGTGTGTGTGTGTGTGTGCGTGCATGTGTGTGTGTGTGTGTGTGTGTGTGTGTGTGTGCGGTTGGATACGTGTGTCAGTGTTATGGCTTAGAGTACGCCTGGAACAGCTACTGTTTTTTCTTATACTGGCTTTTTTTTAGATGCACACTCACACGTGAACCGGGTCCAGACCAAACCACAGCTACCTCCTATATCCAGACAGCTCTGCAGTGGAGATGGAAAGTATGTGAGTCCTCTCTCTGTCTGCTGACTTTTGTCTCAGTGTGTATCAAAACAGCATGGATGTGGATTTATACTGTGAGTGGAGAGAGAGTGAGGTCAGACTCTAACCACTCGAGGCAGCATCAGCACTGTAGATGCAGAAATTAATGTTCATAATTGGCTTGTTACTTGGGGGAAATTTCACAGGAGTCAAGTGTAGTTAGCTTGTGACCAGCCTAAACGCTCTGACTGCTTTGGAAAAACGTGGGGATGGAAAGTGAATGAGGAACACACTCGCCTACTTCAGCTATGTGTAGGTGTTTCAGTGAAGAACAGGCTGTTGGAAAAGCAGATGCAGTGCATTCAGACTGAACCCTGTTTAGCTGTTAAGTGTATGTCTCTGCTTCCTGTGGTGAAGGACTGTATATAGAATCGAACCATGCATACACAGTCATATTTTTCTTAAGCACTTAAAGTGAACTTACATAGTAGCTAAAAGACAAGAGCACACTGGATTTGCATGCTGTTCTTCAATGATAAGAGAGAGAGAATGTCTGAGATGTTGGAGGAAAGAGTTTCAGAAGAAGAAGTCTGTCCTCCCAGGTCCAGCTTTCATTCTCTTTCTAGTCAGTTGTAGGGCCAAATGTTGGCGTCCAGGCTCGAGACTGATATCCAAGAAAAAGCTTTAGCTCTACTCAAACTGAATGAATTTCATTCCTAATATTTTATGATCCACTGTCATCGGCAACTAGAGCTTGACTGAAACTTGCTGTATGTCACCACTATGCATCTGCACGGTCGCTATATCAGAGAGGTCGGCAGTGCCCAGGAGGTGAACTGGCACCTTCTAGCTACTAGTCCACCTTCCATATTTTTGGAAATCCATGCTGGACTTGAACCAGCCACCCTCTGGTTCCCAAGCCAAGTCTCTATGGACTGAGCTGCTGCCACCCTCATGGCATTTTTTACTCAATATTGGCCAATAACAATTAGCAGGCAATAAATCTGGGCATCCCTAGCGGGTGTTGTACTGGACTGTTATGGGAGAAGTAGGACTGGGCGATATATTGATATTTTAATCCATATCTCTCCCTCTGTCCAGGTCTCCCTCTGATGTCGTCATGTCAGTCTCCAATCGCTTTTTGGGAAAAAACTAATCTCTAGAGGGTCTGAAAAGTCGCTAAGTTGTCAACACTGGACCACTGATTAGTGTGTAAACAACCAAAGCAGCGGGGTTAGAGGTGGTGCACAGGTCTTGACCTGTGTATCAGCTGTTGCAGTGCATTGTGGGATTTGTAGTGTAAGTGGTGGGAGTGCGATTTACCGGCGGGCCATTAATAAACGTATAAAATGATCTGAGTATTATATATCGAGTATCGCCATTCAGCTAAAAATATCGAGATATGACTTTTGGTCCATATCACCCAGCCCTAGGGAGAAGCCTAGTCGAGAGTTCCAACCTTCACCTGTGGTCATGAACTTTGGGAAGTGACCAATCACCAGTGCCCAAAATGAGTTTCCTCCTAGGATGGCTGGATGGCTAGAGATAGGGTCAGGAGCTTGGACATCAGGAGGGAGCTCGGAGTAGAGTTGCTGCTCCTATGTATCAAAAGGAACCAGCTGAGAGGGTTCAGGTGTCTGATCAGAACGACTCCTTTGGAAGTTTTTCCGGTCACGATGATCTAGTGTCTAGAAACAGAATGTCTACAAGGGTTTGGATTGGGCCAATGAAAAGCTTTCAAACCAGTGTGATATTGAGTTAAAGACCAGACATAATACCAGATATTACCACGAGGTGCTGGAACACCAGAGGGCCTTTAAATTTGAAATGGATACAGGAAATGTTTAGTTCGTATAACAGCATATTGTCAGTAACTTTAATGGCAAACATGATCAGATCCAAATGAATCTTCAAATTTCTGCTACTGGCTGGCTAGCCACCTCGCTAACATAGCAAAATGATGTGATAAAGATTGTCGGGGACAATTCAATTTTATTTATATAGTGCCAAATCATAACAAACCATACACTTATATTATGTACAGTGACTTAACCAATCCCACCATGATCAAGCACCTGGTGATAGTGGCGTGGAAAAACTTCCTTTGAGAGGCAGAAACCAAGATCAGTGGTGGGTGGCCATGTGCTGCAACTGGACAGAGTTATGTTAGAAGAAGAATTTAAGAAATTAACTTTACTGATCCCTCAGTGACAATAAAGTTGACTTGACTTTATTTGAATGACAGGGTCATTGTTTACATGTGCTGCAGACAGAGCTGAGCGTACTGTAGCGACCGCTAACCCGCTCCGAGAGCTTCTTCCTGTCTGCCTCGTCTCTCATTGGATGAATCTTGATTCATGCCAGAACAGGTGAGGAGTGAAGCATCACGCATGCTATCACACCGATGATGCTGGTGCTTTAATTCTTGCTGATAGCGAGGTGAAGCCGGGCCCGGGACAGTGTATGCTGAGGACTTGTTAGAACTGGAGCTGGTCTGACGGTTTTTAGCTGAGTCAGCCTCAGTTGCTCATCCTCTGCTCTGTCATTATACGATTAGCTCCATAACTCTATTATACAAGTGTGTCATTTCTATGTATGGGCATATGTGTCTGAGCAGGTTTGCAGCAGTAAAGACTGATTACTCGTCTATTCCTCCCACAGCTCAGAGATCACTTACTGAACACTGTGGTGTGTGTAGGAGTGTGTGCACACGTCCTTCTGTGTGGCTCCTCAAAAGGACAAAGGGTCGACCATATTAAATACAACATTCTCACACACACACACACACACACACACACACACACACATTCAGACGTGCATGAAAAACACACAAACACACCCACAAAACACACTCTGTGTTCATATTTGTTCACCCTCTTCCTGTTTCTCTCTCGTTGGTTCCCACTGCAGATGTTGTTTCTGGCAGGAACCATTTCAGGCGAGGACAGACACAAGTGGAAAGTTTGACTTCTTTTACTTTCTAACCACTGTCAAGTAATGGGAGCTAAAATGTGTGTTTTTTCAGTGGAAGTGTAGTGTGATGCTTTATTGAGTGAATGCCATGCAGACATGAGAGGGGCATTAATAACCAACAACAGCTTTGTTTAGAACTCTAGCTAACTTACTGACAAGGACTTCCTGTTAAGTCATCTAGTGCAACTGTTGACAGTTTTATTTAACCAGCACCAAATCACAACAAAAGTTCTAGAGCAGGTCTAGACTGTTATTTGCTGAGATCCAACAATTCCCACCATGAGCAAGCGCTCGGTGACAGTGACAAGGAAAAACTTCCTTTAAGAGGCAGAACTCTCAGTAGAAGCAACATGTATTACTAGGACAGGTATTTATGGATTTATGTAAATATTTGTGGTTTATTATTATTTATGTAAATATGGAAAAACACCTTTTGAATGGTTTGACCTAATTAGTCATGTGACTAGAATATTACATTACATTACATTACATTGCATTTAGCAGGAGGACATAAGCTGAGAAAGGTGTAAAGGAGCACAGAGTAGTTGTTAGTTTTGTTAGTTTTGTTAGGCAGGGAAGCATTCTGGAAACAGAAAGGTTTTTACAAGTTTTTTAAAGGTAGAAAGGGATGTTGCTGTTCTAGTAGCCGTTGGTAGGTCATTCCACCATTTGGGGACGACCACAGAGAAGAGTTTAGAGTGACCTCGCTTTGCGAGAGGCGAGGGTACAACTAGACGGTTTGTATGAGTGGAGCGTAGCGCCCTGGTCCACGTCCCGTGAGCCTTTAGTAAGACGCTGAGATAGGCAGGGGCAGATCCTGAGATGGTTTTGTAGGCTAGCGTCAGAGCTTTGTGTTTAATTCTGGCAGCTACAGGCAGCCAGTGCAGGTCGCTGAAGAGTGGGGTGACGTGATCTTTTAGGTTGATTGAAAACCAGTCGCGCTGCGGCATTCTGGACCATTTGCAAAGGTTTGATCGCGCAAGCAGGTAGGCCAGCCAAGAGCGAGTTGCAGTAATCGAGGCGGGAGCTGACTGTAGCCTGTATCAGGAGCTGAGCGGCATATTGGGTCAGGTACGGTCTGATTTTTCTAATATTGTACAATGCATAGCGACATGACCTCGCTACGGAGGAAATGTGCTCAGAGAGAGAAAGACGATCATCTAGTACGACGCCCAGGTTTTTAGCAGCATGGTTAGGGGTAATAGTGACAGTACCAATTTTCAGGTTGAAGTCATGGCAGATTGACTCATGGGCAGGGATGACCAGGAGTTCGGTTTTTGACAGAAGCGGCTGGAGATGGTGGTCTTTCATCCAAGTTGACAGATCAGAGAGACAGGCGGAGATGCGTGCGGAGACCGTGGTGTCGTCCGGCTGGAACGACAAGTATAGCTGTGTGTCATCGGCATAGCAGTGGTAGGAGAAGCCGTGTGAGCGGATAACATGGGACAGCGAGGTGGTGTAGATGGCAAACAGAAGGGGACCCAGCACCGACCCCTGCGGCACCCCCGTGGAGAGGGTATGAGTCGATGACAGACGACCTTGCCAAGACACATTAAAGGAGCGTCCAGCGAGGTAGGACTCGAGCCAGGAGTGGGAAGAGCCTGTAATGCCCATGTTAGCGAGTGTGGCTAGGAGTATGTCGTGATTGACTGTATCGAAGGCAGCCGATAAGTCGAGAAGGATGAGTACCAATGATTGCCCTCGTGCTCTGGCTGTTTTTAAGGCTTCTGAGACAGATAGTAAGGCTGTTTCGGTGGAGTGGCCACTTCTGAAACCCAATTGTTTTGGGTCAAGTAGGTGGTGATGGGTGAGGAAGTCAGTGACTTGTTTATAGAATAAGAGGTATAAAGGGGAGTCAGAATTGTTTGTTGCGGGTAGAGAGTTGTGGAGTATTGGAAAGAGATTGGAGCGTGTTGAATATTGGAAATTGGATTGCTATTATTATTGAAAAGTGTTTGGATTTTTGTATGTGTTTTTAATAAACACACGGTCAGCGGCACTTGAAGAGTCATTTTCTTGTTAATTTTCCTCCGGACCGCTTGGACAGTTGACACCACTCCAAATTCATTGAAATCTTAAATTCAATATATTCAAACCTTCATACATATACATACACACATAGATCATAGTCCGCTCCATAGTATAATATTGCATAGAAACAAACAGCACTTACTTTAAAGAAGCAGTGAGGCTTTGTGAGAAGTGTATAAGAGTGATGAAGAAAGCTCATTGTCTGATCAATTTCATTGTATTAATAAATCCATGACAGGACAAAGATAATACATATGTGATGTGCTCCATCTGATAGAGGTTCAGACCTTCTGGTCCATGTGTTATATGTAGGGGGGGTCACTTTGAGCCATCTAATGGTTCTACACGTCAGGCCTGCTGTAAGTCACATGTTTAATAGGTGTTTCTTGGTCCTTCCATTCACATTTTTAGGTAGAGCCTCAGTAAGGTGTATCCTCGAGTAACTCGATTACAAAAAATGATCGAGGAATTTCCTCTGCCTCGAAGCCTCGTTTAATTAAATCTCAAGCTCACGTTTCGCACAGATTCTTTTTAGTGTGACATAACACGCTTATGTTACAGGCTATGTGTCCCCTGCAAAGCGGAAGAAGACGGAAGTGGGCTTTTGGTAACGTGTGTGGACAGTGTTGATGTTCAGAACAGCAGACGCCGGGACAGAAAAGAGCGAAAACAGTGAAAATGAGCAAACGCAGCAAAGCGAAAGTAATAAGAATACCGTAATTTTCAGACTATAAGCCGCTACTTCTTTCACACGCTTTGAACCCTGCGCCCTATACAACGGTGTGGCTAATTTATAGATTTTTACTGGCCACCGGGGGGCACTCTCTAGCAGTAAACGAAACAAAAGTGAGACTGACGTGTGGGGAAAGATTATGGGCCGAAGAAGACACCAGTTTTGATTTTGCGCATCACGCACACACCCTCATCATGGAAAACACAACAAAATTTAGTTAAATTTTAAAAGAATAAATTTTGTATATTTATATATAGGCCACACTTGAATATAAGCCACAGTTTTTCATGTTGTAACATGAGGTATTTACACAGAATGACGGTACATGGAAGATTTTTTTTGGTTTTAATTTAAGACACTTTTTTTCAAACTGTGTCTGAAAATCGGCAGTACAGCACCATCACGCCATCAACACGGCATAAACACGGGATGCCAAGATTACATGCAGTACCTCTGTTTCCTTCTTTGACGGCCAGATCGATTGGCTTTAACTTAAAAGGGTTAAAAATGGTGCGTCTTATATTCAGGTGCGCTCAATAGTCCGAAAATGATGCTAATAATTTTATCCGATTAATCAATGGAACATTCGATAGAATACTCGATTGCCAAAATATTCGACAGCTGCAGCCCTAATCCTGAGCATCAAAGTCTGTCGAGAATGTCTTCAGTTTGGGACATAACCAGAATATATGGGTGTGGTTGGCAGTGTGTGCTCCACAATTCCTCCAGCATGAACCAGAACGTGATGGGCCCATTCTGGATACCATTTCTAGTATTCTAAGATTATTTTCCATTTAAATTCCCCTCCATGTATTTGAATTTGTCACCAGGTGTGTTTAACCATCAGTGTTTTTAATAGTGATTTTGGTTGTGTGAGTCACGTACAGTAGTCACTGGACAGACTGCCACAACAAGTCTACAGTAAGCAGCACACTGTGTTTCAGGAAGAGAGTCAGGAAAAGATTAGACTGAATTCTTCACAGTGAAACTTTTTTCTTTTGTTTTTCTGGATCCAGTCATTCAGTTGTTCAGTCATTCAGTCATGTGGACTTCTGTTGTCAGGCGTGCAGTGTGGACTGCATACACACAGATAAAGTCAATCCTGTCAGTCCTAAGCTGTTTTTTCTTACTTGAACTCCAGAGAATGAAGGCCAGACACTGTCAGACGTGTTCTCACCTACTGGAAATACTCGGTGATAGGTGGCGTAAGGGTGGAGCGTGCAGGTGGAGGAGGATGTGTAGTCATCCCTAATGATGACTGTTGTGTTGTCAGTACAATGTTGGACGTAGCAACTACACAAATATCATCAGTGTCATCATTGTAACTTCCTCTTCTTCTCCTCCTCTGAGCAGAAGTTTAACCCTCAGTGACCTTGTAGTGTGGGTGTGTGTGTGTGCTGTGATTCTTCCTGACAGTTCTGCAGTGCGACCGACTCCACTGCAGCAATACTAGACCCGTGTGTGTGTGTGTGTTTTTCCATTCATGCTTGCAGTAATCTGAATAGTGATTAGGAGGAAACCTCTTGACTCCAGTTTCAGTTCTGACGGGTTCTCTGTGGGCTCGTAGTCATGCTGCTCATTCTAAAAACCATGCTGTGTTCTTTCTGCATGACAAGCAGGCCGGCCACCAATCAGACTTCAGTGTGTGGATGCACACTGACTGTGCTGCAGGTTCAAGTAGACCTCGTATCCTGACTCACCCTGGACAGTGTATTTCAGATAGAATTTCTTTATTGCCCCCCCGTTACCTTGTGAACGGGTAAACATTGTGCAAACATTGTGCAAACATCTAAGAATATATCGGTTTTGCACAAATTTGGCAAGTCAGCAAAAATTTCAGGAACCCTCCATGCCAGATCGGATTGAGAGGAAACACCAGAGCACATGAACCTCGTGGCCAGCAGCGTGAACACACACTTGCGTCCTGAAAAGCTGATGTTTTACACCTGGTGGTTACAAAATCCATCATGTCATCGCCAACAGAGCAACACTAACTCTGTTCTATTCTATTCTAAAAAAAAGAAATCAGGCTGCAGGTTTCACCTGAGCAGATGTGTACACCTCACTGCATTAGGTGTATGTGTGTGTGTGAGCTGGTTACCAGGCAGACCTGTATATAATTACTTCTTGCAGCTTAGCAGGGAGTCACTGACTCTGGCAGGGTTGAGGGTTTGATTCCTGTTGGCAGTGCAGAAAAGTTAAACAGAGTAACAGACACAGAGTGAGGGTGCATTCAGACAGAATTCAGCGCTGTGTGTGCTGGCGCTCACTCACTCTCATTCACTGTCTATGTCCCTCAACCAGTGTTGCTGGCTGTGGCGGGTGCAGCATGACGTTGGTTGTGTTTTTCAGCCAAAACAGACGACCCCCACTCAAATGAATGGAAAGCACTCTCAGTCACACTGGATTCAAAACGTGGACCTGCTGCTGCTGACTGAGCTGTCAGCTGCAAGAATCTGAAGACATTCTCTATACTCACGAGGACCGTCATTCACATAATGCACTCCCCAGCCTCTAACCCAAACTATCACAACTAAATGCCTAACCCTGATCCTTAGCCCTGACCTAAACTTAAATCTATAGCTTAACTTTAAAACTGAGTCTTCACCTTCAATCAGTCCTTTGAAGCAGTGAGTGTCCTCACATGCAAAGAGACAGTTCTCACAAAGATAGCAAAACAAGCCCACGAATACACACACAGCAATCATGTCCTCCAGGCTCAAATATTTCCCAGTTATGTGGTGTTCAGTGAACTGTCCCAGTATGAGCACCAGACTGCAGCATGACTAGTTTAAGCCTGCAGTCACACACAGCTTCAGCACTGAAAACACATTTGCTGCTTTTCTAACAATAGTCTCATTTATAGAGTGAAATGTTTCATCTGTCTGCTCTGCCGTGATCTTCGTCGCGTCCTCCGTCAGGTGTGGACTGCATCAAATCAACATATTTGGAGTCACAGTGAGCATACTGGCATTTACTAGCAGTGCCATGAGGATTTTAAAAGGGCAAACTCGATGTGGTTGGAGCAAACCGCCCGTCTTGTGTCAGCTTCCTTTACGCTGAATCGCTGAAACTCTACATTTGTTACCCCAAAACCTCATCACCTGTCGCCACAACCCAAACCAGAGCATCTGACAGTATGTTCCAGACGGCTTAGTCATATGTAAATGTAAATGTACTTTATTTATACAGCCCTTTACAACAGTCCTTTCAGTGTACCAAAGTGCTTTACAGCAGATAATGAATAAAGAGAACAATAAGAAAAAAACAAACAAATTAAAAACAATAAAGGAACAGTGAAAACAATAAAATACAACAAAATCGAATAAGATAAGATAAGATAAAGGTGTCAGCATACTACTGGGTATTAAAAGCCATCCTAAATAGGTGGGTTTTTAGCCTGGATTTAAAAAGGTCATATGTCACATGACAGGATACAAAGCAGTGCTGAACTACCAAAATAAAATGAGACCTGGGTGGATGGTGATGGTTACTTATTGGATTATTTTTCTTCATGCTTTGATTAATCAAAGTGATTTAGCAATGCATAAGAAATGTTGTAACAATGTCTTTATTGTTTCAATTAAATATTTCCCAGATTGACAATTATTTCCATCATTTTTTGTGGAAACTATAATCATGACATTATACACATTATTAACCATTCAGCCCTTCTCTAAGATTTCCAGCTCTCATTATGAGTGAAATAACATAATAATAATTAAAGCCGTTGTGCTCAGTCCGAGATTTGAAAGCCTCTGTTTTGGCCAGCCGTGTTGTTTCATAATACTCTTTAATGCAGCCTGTTGGGCAACAGAGGACTCATAAATCTGTTGGGAAGGAGAAGCAGAGCCTCAGCATCACAAGGTCTCAGCGAATATATTAGAAACATATTTTCAGGAGTGATGACCTCAGTGGTAAAGTGATACTTGCCAAACGAAGAACGCCAACTCAAAATCAGAGAAGCAGAATTCTGCAAATGGAAGCTAACCAAATCTGAAATAAAATACAGATCACACATTAATCAATAATGAAAACAGTCATTAGTAGCAGGCCTCACAGCGCTCCACTGAGATTAGTAGATTAAATCAAAACCTGAGGCAGCCCAAGCCTCATTTATCCATTTTAATCCAAGTTTATAAAACGTAGTTGATTTTCAAACTCACTCAGACATCTTCATGCCAAAGCTCACCTCCCCATGTATCCGATGTTTCATCTCTGTCGCTGGATGTTGCTGGAGAGCATCAAACAAGACGAATGAATGATAATGGATCCATCCAGACCTTTCTGTAGCGCTGTAGTCATACTGTAGGTCTGTGGCAAGACTAGCTGAATCCTTGTTACATTAAGTCAAAGGTCCAGTGTGTAAGATTCAGTGGCATCTAGTTAACAGTTAACATGAAAACATGGGTTAGTATGTAACTGCACTTGTCTGGATTCTGGGTGTCCAGATCTATCTAGACAAATCCATGGCTGGAAGCCATATGCCCGAGACATATTGCTGTACAAAATCAGTGAGCAGAGAGGTCTGAGCCTGGGTTCGAATTCAGTTTTTCAATTTGTGAATGGGGCAAGGTCAACCTAAAACAAGGTCTTCAGTTACCCTTCTTTCTTTTGTTCAAATGAAAGCTAGTGCGCTTCATTTATTATCTTTTGTGGTTCCTTAAATACCAACAGCGTGGTCAAATGATCTAACTGTGAACTTTAAATCCTTGATGACTGAAGACAATGAACAACCCCAAACCAACAATAAAAAATATTTGCAGGTCAGATGATCCGCAAAGATATTGGGGGAAACTCTGAATCAATGACATTCATTAGGAGAGACGAACCACAAAGAATGCTATTTATAGTAGTAAGAGGTTGTGATTAAGCCACAATCAAAGACGTTCAGCACACCAGTCCCTTGAGAGTTATTCACGGAGGGCAGATGGTTGACCACGAGCTGTTTCGAAACCGTGTTATTAGCTGATTCTTCCTAATACTTTCCTGTGTAGTAATCAGTTGCAACACAGCGGCTTGAGGAACTATTTTAAATGACACATGAGTTTTTAATTCCCGGATTGAGACGGAAGTTTAAAGTTGTGTCACAACCACATCAGTTCCACCAAAACCTTACCACAACAAGGAAGGATAAATGAAGTGACGGATCATGGAGAGTGCAAATTGTTCTGGTACCATCACTTAAGCATGAACAACATGTCTCTGACTAACAGTTCCATAAATCTTTAACTGACACTGGGATTCGGGAAGAGTTGTTGTTTGAGATATTGTTTTTATCTTCTGTGAGTGGTGAGGAACAGCTCGTTTTCACAGTCCACACATTTTGTCCAACACAAGAAAACACAAAATTTTAATTTAATTTATACTGTATGTTACAGTAATTATGATGATTGGATTATAAAATTTGTGCCCTAAATAAATATTATTGATCCACTGATCCCGATTAAGATAATAAAAACCCTCCATTCATCTTCTGAATTGCCTACATACTGCTCTTTAGATGTTTTGGCGTATGGAGATCTCATAGATCTATTTGAATTGCTGCTGAGCGGTTTCACAGCACTGCTTTTAGATTTTAGCAGTAGTCTCCTTCGTACAGCCTTTTTTTTCCAATTCTTGGAGTATTTAAACACGGCACAACTCCTGTTAATTTACAGTACAGTATTTACTGATGCCTTATAACTTCTAAATTCCCAAAACATGTGGGATTCATTGTTCAGCACAGCTGGATGATTCAGAACGTTTGGTTGACTTCTCTTATTAACAGTAAATTAAGATAAATGTTGCTGCATGAGGCCCAATGTTGCGTCCACCATTTTGTCACATCTGTGAACAAGCAGCTTTTATCCATTCTATCAATACCACTGGACCATTATCTTTAAGTTTTTCCGTGATCAGTTTTGTGCAAACTAAGCTAGCCATACTTAGGCTAAAGTTGTTAACTGTTATACTTGACTTGATAATTCTTCTTGTTATGTATTTCACTTATGAACTGTAATCTTGTGGACTCCCGTGTTTGCTGTATGATTTGTAGTCATCATCAGTGAATTTGTCCAAGCGGTAACCTCCATGGCTGGGAAATGAAGCCAATGCTGAAGTGTTAAAAACTGTAAGTCCTGGCTTGTTTGAGCAACCAGGCGTCATTCAGCCCGTCTCAGGTCAGCTGATGATCCATATATTTGCTGATTTTTAGGACAGCCAACATGGCAGCAGCCAGAGCCACCACAACTAGCTTCAAATAGCTCCTCAGAATCCTGTAGGTGATGTCATGCATACGCCGCCCATTCTTTATACTGACAGTGGTTTCATCTGATATTCTTTTCATCTTTACCTCCAGTAAAACCTCATGATTTTTGATTACCTAGTACAAGCGTTCAGGCTGAGGAGTACACTTTTGTTATGCAGTCTGCAGTGAAGGTCTATAGCTCAAGGCCACGAGCTACATCAGGTCTTTATGAGATTTGTTCACAATGACAAATGGTTACATAATCCCAGCATTGTTTCTATTAAAAAAAGGGGATGTACACTGAGAATCCGCTGCAGACAGGTGCTGGTTTGAATCCAGACCGGTTGAAATGGTCTGCACTGTGATATCGGTGCACCGGTGGAGCGTTAATAACTGTGTTTTTCTCCCAACAACAGAGTTCTTGTTTCAGCCATCAGCTACTGATCATATGAGAGCTGTTAATGATCTTATGCAAGCAAGGACTGGACTCTGTGTGTGTGCGTGCGTGTGTGTCATTTCCTTATGCATGTGATGATGTGTTTACATTTTAGTGTATTTTGTATGGCATCGTAAGTTTACGATGACACTCACACACACCTCCATGTGACAGATGATATCAAACACACACACACACACACTCTTCCTGAAAGGCTCGGATGTGATTTCAGCGCTAGAGAACCTGACCGGACGAAGTTTTGATATAACGAGCTGTGATGATATAGCGAAATGTCACCAGTTTCAGCTGAGTCAGCGAATACAGACCAAAGGATAGTGAGCGAGGACGATCAAAATGGAGGGAAAAAGGACAGGAGAGGACGTGGGGAGTGTATTGGAAAGGATGTGTAAAGGAGAGCAGTGGGTCGACGGGGACAGAGACTACAGCGGTGTATTTAGATGTTGGTGTGTGTCAGTTATTTTTAGGTCACGCACATCTAGCCTGCTCAGCATGATAGAAACACACACACTAGTGCCACCTGCTGACAATACATTTGGTGTGTAGACAGCTGCTTGTGTGTGTATGCGTGCGTGCGTGCGTGTGTGTGCGCTTACATCTTGGTGCTAAGCAATTCATGGATCTCCCACAAAGATGGAACCTGCACTTCCATTTTCACTACACCCTTAAAATAAAAGTTCAAGTTGGTCATGGTGATGCCATGACCTATAGGGGAATGTTTTTCAGTTCTGCAAGGAACCTTTTACATATCGGTTCCTCAAGACCCAATAAGAACCAGCCAAGAAACATAAAAAATGTTCTTCAAAGCACCAAAAGCGTTGTAGTTGTGACTCTTCTTTGGGATTCAGTTCCCCAAAGAACCAGCAAAAAGGGTTCTTATCATGAACCAGTTTTTCTTCCCAAATGACGGAATGTTCCTTTAAAAACAGTCCCCACATATTCAGGCATCAGTCTGACCAAAGCCCTGTGTGGTTTTCATATAGTGCTGTCAGCAGGAAGGAAGACCATGCGCCTGCTTCTCTATGTCCGTCCAAAGGAAATCTGATCATGTATAATAAAACATTCTCTCTCTCTCTCTCTCTCTCTGTCTCTCAGGGTGATTGAATTCATCCACCCTGTGCTGTTGGAGCTGGACTGAGCAGTGTTAGCAGACCAAAGGTAAACAGCATTAAAGTGCTCTTATCATTTCATATCTCACCGTGGAAAGTTCTGTTCTGTGTTTGATTCTTCAACAGTCACTGTACAGAGTCGTGTACTCTGCACATGCCCTAATGGTTACATGACCAAAAGTATGTGGATGCTTTGGGTATTTCTTGTCTGGGGCTGTCGGGGTTGGTTTGGGCTAGACTCCACAGTTCCACTAAAGAGGAATCTTAATACAAATGATATTTTAGAAAATAGTGTTCCTAAAACTTTGTCCCAACAGTTCTGGGAACCCCCTTTTTAGGTATTGTTGTGATTTGTTGCCTCCAGTTTGTGGTAGGCCTATAGTTTGAGTATAATCCTACTGTAGTAAATATGGACAGCTGTAAACCTGTATTTGTTCTCTTTACATTACTTCTGATCAAAAACTAGCGAGTCAACATCTTTGTGAACAGCCAAACATCAAGGTCAACACTAACACTCCCCTGGTGCTCTGAGCTCACAGTCCGGCACCCCAGCTAACAAACTGAGCTAACATTAGACTAACAGCAGCTACAGCTGTCAGCAGTTTACTTCACTGTCCATCATGAACTCTGTAAATCACAGAGAGTTGAGGCGGAGCAGCTGGAGGACATCAGAGGGAAAACCAGAAAACATTTCCTCCATAAAATATGATCCAGTTTCACCAAAGTTATCATTGATGTGTTGAAGAACAGGACCAGTCTGCACAGAACCTTTGACACCCCTGTCCAACACAGACCAAAGCCAGGCTTCATCACCTATCATCACTGGCTGACTTTACTTATGTTCCTGTGGCTGAATGGAGCCAAATCCCTGCAGCTAGGTTCCAAACCAAAGGAGGCTCTTCGCAGTAGAATAATGGAACGAGATGTTCAACAATCATGTAAAATATGGTTAGGATGTCTTGGCTGTTATACTATTTAAACTGGTCTTTGGTGTCTGAAGAAGTTTTTGCTGACATCTGGTTGAGCAGCAGTTGAAGAGCAGTGTGGTGTTCATAGTTGAGGTATACCCAAAGTACAGCATGCTATATTTTAGTTTTAACATCATGCATGTCACTTATTCTGTTTTTAGTTCGTAAATATCAAACGAGTTGTTAAAAACATCAGTCCAGCACTCAACTGATGGTTATAGAGCTATGTGGAGGTTTCCAAAATAAATGTTCTCGTAGTGAATATAACAAATGAATCACTCCAAACCTCTTGTGGACTTTTGTATTCTTTGTTTGTGTTTCATCCCTGTTGAGCTTCATGGAAAACTGAATGTCTCTGTGGTGAGAGGCTCCAATGTTAACCCACAACCAACTCTTGCGTGCCAGAATTTTAAATGTGTGGTCAGTGCAAAATGATTCCTGGATACATATGACAGAAGTCATGTCATTTTATTAACAGCCTGCAGGCCTTTGGTATGAATAGTGGAAAGTGACATGATACCCTCTGTGTGGAATTTTCTTTTTTAAGGGCTAGTGCATCAGGTTTATGGTGATCTATTTACAGACTGGTAGAAATAGAATGTAATATTCATAACAGTTTTCATTAGTGTATCATCACCTGAAAATAAGAGTGGTTGTGTTTTTGTTATCTTATATAGAGAGAGTGCACCACCACCAGGACAGACCAACTATGTTATTATATGTTTCACAGGCACCGTTACACCAAAGCGACTTACAGAGAAGGGAACAATCAAGGGATAGTGCGATAAGAAGAGTTAGTGCAGCAATAAGTGCTAGTGAAGATTCTTTAAGATCTAGAATTGTTGTGTAGTGCTAGGGGAGAAGGTATTTTTTGGCCTTTTCAAGCTTTATTTTCGATAGAGACAGCTGAAGAGTGACAGGAATGCAGGGAGAGACAGACGGGGAATGACACGCGGGAAAGAGCCACAGGTCGGATTGGAACCCTGGGTTGCCACGGCAAGGAGTGAGCCTTCACACATGGGGCAGCTGCTCTACCAACTGAGCTAAACAACACGCAGGAGTTTTAAAGGTAGAGAGGGACGCCCCTGATCTGGTAGGAACTGGTAGTGCGTTCCACCAACGGGGAACAACAAACAAGAAAGGTTTGGATTGCCTTGAATGAACAGGTGGCAGAGCCAGGCATCATCATTGGAGGAATGCAGTGGTCGTGAGGTAACATATGCCTGTATAAGGGCGTTCAAGTAGGTAGGCGCAGTACCAGAGACAACTTTATAGGCAAGCATTAGAGATATGAGTTGAATGCAGGCTGCAACAGGTAGCCAGTGGAGCAACAGGGTGACCCTTTGGGTTGGTTGTAGACCAGGCGTGCTGCAGCATTCTGGATCATCTACAGGGGTTTCACTGTGCAGGCTGGCAGGCCCGTCAGGAGAGTGTTACAGTAATCTAGCCTTGAGATGACCACAGCTTGTGTTAGGAGTTGAGTAGCATGTAAAGTTAAGTGAGGTCTGAATTTTCTGATAATTTTCTGTTGTAAAGTGCAAAGCAGCATCACCGGACAACTGAGGCGACATGATTGGAAAAGGTTAGTTGGTCATCAATCACAACCCCTAAGTTTTTCACCACCCTGGTGGGGGGGCAAGACATAGGGAGTCAATTCTGATGTTGACGTCATGGTGTATTGAAGGTTTGGCTGGGAGGACCAGCAGTTCAGTTTTTGAGAGGTTCAACTGGAGGTGATGGACTCATGCTTGCTAGTTAGCTTAAGTCAAGTGGTTCCCAATGGTATAAGTCAGAAATTATTAAAATACTAATCCATGTCTTTCTTGGTTGCTTTTGTAAAGGCGACAACAAATTAGTGTGAAAAAACTAGCGTTAGTCTGCTAATGTCAACAGACAACCAGCACCCACTACAACGCAAAGACCAAAAACATCCAGTCCACAATCAAAGCTAACATTACTGCAAATCATGTAGAATGGCAAATGAATTGCCAACTAACATAGCAAAACACTGTTAACCTTTAATCAAGATAAGATCTGTCACATGCTTGTTAGATAATTTAGCACTGCTGAAAAAACATTCAGAAGTTAAAATAAAAAATATAATGAGCTATTAAAATGATCAAACATTTATTCAGACAGATTTTATATATAATAAAAAAAATCTAATAGTTTAAATTAAAGCACATTACATCTTTATTCATGTTTTCTGCACTGTATCCCCTGCATGTCAATACCAATAAGTATATTATATTATACTACTAAGTTATTTTAGATTATATAAGTTTGTCTCATTAAAGTTGGATAACATCAGCTCATATTTCTTTATAGAGCTCTGTTCCACAGTGAGCTGAACAATGATCATTAAAAACAGCTTGTACGCTACATGTGTACACCCATATAACTCCTGCACACAAAGTATGCAAACATTTGACCATCAGGGCACATTGATATAGAAGTGTAGTGTGGGGCAGCTGCTGTTCAGGTTTGCTGAACTCTACTGTGACTAGGTGGAGGCTGTGAATATTAAAAAAATTTTAGAATTATAGATGGAGTATACTGAAGACACGAGTAATAATGTTGAGTGTGTGTACATAAAAATGGAAATCTATAGATACAACATTTAGATGAGATTAGCATTTATTTGTCTTTGAAGTGGTTTGGGAACACTTTTTTGTGGTGTGTGTGTGCGGGATGCACAGCTGCCATCCTGATGATCATATCAAAGTGATGGCAGTATACATAAATATACATGGTATAGGTTTGGTTGTGGGCATTTTTGAAGGAGTGGCTCGTGTTCCTACATTTATTATAAGGAGCTGTGGCTTTGGAACATATAGAAACTCATATCTAATCATGATGAGACGATGTGACTCCAGCTGATGACAGCTAACATGTGTTCTAAGAACCGCACTCATTGGATACACTCATTGTATTTTTAGCCGTGTTATAGCAGCACAGTTGCTCCAAGAAAGGCAATGTCAGCCCACAATGAAGTATTAATGTCAACAACTTCAGGGCGGATTGGCTTAAAATATGGCACAAACTTAGTCCTTAGGAGTAAAAATACCCAAAAGAAGCTTGTTGATGTCTGCTTGCAGGGCTAGTTGGTGAGCTACTATAACTGGCTGAAGGCCAAAGTCCACCGGGCACGGATGTGACGTGTTCCTTGTGTGCCATGGCTGATGAAGCTGATTGCGGCTGTTCTAGTCAATGTTTCAAACCCCACTGAACCACTGTGGTCCACTTCAGACGCATCCCAGGAGTCAGACGGTGCGAGCAGTCCACATCAATCTACAGCAGCTGGAAGAAGATTTTCAAAATAAAACACCCCGTGCAAACTTCCAATCATAAAAACAGCCAAAAGGGAAATAATTTAACTATGTAGCATATATTTCTAAGCAAAAACCAAAGAAAAGTACAGAATCTGAGCAAGTTTGGTAAAGTCTGGTGAGAAAAACGCTCTGCTTCAGAAGTCAAGTGGAGAACGGACCAAAACAGAAACGTGCCTGGTGGAGTTTGAACTCGCATGGAAACCAGGAACAATCGTTTCAAGAGCTGTCCAAACTTACTAGCTTGGCAACCATCAGTTAGCAAGCTTGTTAGCCGCGACAATAAGTTCACATTGGTGTCCAGTGATTCCTGTCTGTCCTCTCTTTTGCGGAGCACTTCAGGCTCTCTGTTCCCTCATAGTTCAGCACCGCCATCACTCCTGTGAATGATGCTGATTGTGACACTTAAATGTAACCTGTAACATGTAACCAGGCGGCCTTCAGGCCAAAAACTACCTATAGCTAACAGTAAGTCACCACATGATGAACCCTCGTCCTCTGGCACCATCCTCACTGCTGGTCAGCTTCTCTGAATAGTAACCATGTGTGGGGCGACTCGTCAAGCTCTGCCACATATTGCTGTTGCCTCATCTTCCAGCCTGCTGGTGTATGGGCCACAGGAGCAAATTGACTCATACACACACACACACACACACACACGCACACACACACACACACACACGCACACACCATATCAATCCAGTACATCCATGGTAAATCCATTCAGCTCTAGTAGAATCAACTTCCTGCTGCTGCTTGTTTGTTTCTTTTGGAGCAAAAATAGAAGTCATTTGTTCTGTCCCTAAATCTGGAACACACTACTGTGTGTGTGTGTGTGTGTGTGTGTGTGTGTGTGTGTCTGTATCATGTTACACAGCAGCAGCTGAGTACCCCTGGGACCTGCTGGGTCCAGTCTCGGGATTCAAGTCTACACACACACACACACACATACACACACACACACACACACACACAATAGGATATAATTTAGGCCACATCACATGCATACATACATTTGTGTGTGTGTGTTTGTGTGTGTGTGTGTGTGTGTGTGTGTTTCACGTGCCGTGCCATGTGCATGTGTTTGTGACTCACACAGTGACACTACCTTTGGAAGTGCACAACGAATCTAAAGAGCGGTGCAGGCATGAGCACACCGTCATGCTCTTTAGCTCACATTGATAAAACGTCAGGCACCGTCAGCCGTGGAAGCCAGAGAACGAAGAGAAACCCGTCCTGAGCAGAGGCTGACCGTTCAACATGTACATCAGTGTGTAGGTCAGCAGGCAGGTCGCATTAACGTGCAGCATGGTCTGCCTCCACCTCCCACTCTTTCCCTGTAATCTCCCTTCCTTGCATTGAGAGACAGAGGCAGATGTCGATACGAGGCGGGGAAACAAAAAGGAAATGATGTAATCCCTCCTGTTGGTCTCAGGGGAAGTGATATCATTGTTTGTGGATCTGCAGGCTCGTCCTCCGCTTCCTCTGCCTCTCTCTTTCTTTTTCCTGTGCGATACAAACAAACCAGCTCAGTAACAAAGTCCGAGTGAAAGAAACTGCTGCTTTTAGATGTTTTACATCATTTACTAAATGAGCCATCTACTTCATGTCGGATTGGATCAGTTGGACGTCAGGTTTTTCTTTTCTTGGCCTTGCCTTGTCTTAAAATGACAAACATGTCCGCCTTGCTGTAATTAGGGAAGCGTCCACAGAAACAAGTGATGCTCCAGTGTTCAGGCTCGTGTGGACGGCTGTACAAATGACGGACCGGCTGCTGGATCTCTTCACAGACAGACCCCAGTCTGTGCGGGCTGGTAGAAACACCTCCAGCGTCATGTCCCTGAGCACCGGCTCCCACCAGCGCTGCATCCTGAGCCCACTGCTCTTCACCCTGATGATCCATGACTGCCGTGCCAGGTTCAGTACGAACCACATCGTTAAGTACGCGGATGACACAACAATGGTGGGCCTCATCAGGGATAACAACGACCTGGCCTACAGAGAGGAGGTGAAACATCTGGTGGACTGGTGTGACACAAATAATCTAACAGCAGAGAGAATCATCAGGACTGCACTTCCTTCCTTCCATGACACTGCTCGCAGACGCTGCCTGACCAGGGCTCAGACACTCACCAAAGCCCCCTCGCACCCCCTCCATGAACTGTTCTCCTTGATGCCCTCTGCTAAGAGGTTCTGCAGCATCAAAAGCAGAACAGCCAGATTCCACGCCATAAGACTGCTAAACTCCCAGTAACCCCCTCCCATAATACACTAGTCACTTTACATTAATACTGTGAACTCTATTGCACTGATAATTCTGTTAACTCTGTTTGCACTATTCATATGGTCTATTTATAAGTCACAATTTTATTGTTTCTTTAAATATTTTATTCTATTTTATATTTCATATACTTTTATATTTATACTGTTACTACCGTGTCTCTTGTTTTTAATCTGAGCCTTGCAACGAAATTTCGCTCCAAAGTACATTGGAAATGTGCAGTTGGATGACATTAAAGTCTGTCTATGTCTCTCTCTATGTCTCTGTGTCTCACTGGCACATTCATTCGACACCTCTTTGATGGTGTGATAGTTCATGGCATCCTGATGACCACACGTGATGATGTGAGACGCCAGTAGAGGCATTGTAACGCTCTCATCAATTCTTATAGGTGAAACATATCAGACAGGTTTTTAGGATGGCAGGACGTGTGGAGGCTTAAGGTGAGTTAGTACTCAATAGGGCTGGTAACATTCCCCAGAAATCGCTATTCAGAAACAGCAGTGCTGCAGGCATGATGTAGTTTTCTAGCCCCAACTGGAAGCATCCGCCTGGTTCCCTCAACAAAAAGCTAATGAGAGTTTTTCATTGTGGATTATTTCAGTAAATGAACCAAAGTCAAGCAAAGATCGTTACAACTGAATTCCACTCTATGATTTCTGGCGCATAAATAGAATCACCAGAAGTTTAATAGATGACACCGGGCTATAATCAAACTCCACCACGGTCGCTGGACTTCAACGTCATCACACTGAACACTTAGTCATGTGACTGTAGTGTAGTAATGTAAATGGTGAATGAACTGTACTTCATTAGAACTTTCTAGTCCATCAACCACTCGAGTGTAAACACTTGTGTGTTGCACAGAATGTATGATGCATGGATGACTGTGTGAATGAGGTAAGAAGAATTGACATTAAACAGACAGCAACTATGTTCATGTACTTCACCAACGTACCCATACATTTTTAGATTTCAAATGCTCAAAGAACCATTTAAATACTCTACCCTGACCCACTTGGGTCCACAAAGAACTTGAATGAAAATGGTTCCTCTGAGATTTTTTTTGGTTCCAGTAAGCACCTTTATTTTTCTGTGAGTACCCAAACATCTGCTGTCTCCAGGGCGAGGGAACTGGAAGCGCAAAAACTGCCAACCCATCCCTGCTTCACTCTGTAGCCTTCCATAAAAAGTGAACACAACAAACCCGGCTTCAAGTGTGCGAGTGGTCCAGGTCACAGCGGCATGCTGAAGGGTTGTGAGAACTTGATCTTCTTGTCTTAGATCTGACTAACAAACTCCACGGTTTGAAACGTCCTCCCTGTGTTTCCCAGCATGCCTCTACACATTCAGTGCATTAGCTGACTTACACACCACGACATGGACCAAGCAGAGAGACACACACACACACACACACACACATACATACATATCACCTGTATGAAAGAGAACCCAGCAAGCATCAAATGGTTTCACTGCAGAATCACTACCACACACACAGCTCCTGTAATTGATGTCATAGTGTGAATCCTCGGGCTAATTATGCACCCTGGCGAGACACAAGTGCTCACACACACACACACACACACACACACACACACACACACAGTGTGTGGTTTATTTACAGCATGTAGTTGAGCGCGAATGATGACATTAAAACTTGAAGTCTGTGCAAATCGAGGAAATCAAATGATTTTATTCCATCTACTTTTGTCCTCTAACATCACGTGGTTTCCTTCATTGCTGCCCTGTCTCCTACAAATCACGTTTGTACATTACAAAGCTGTTCTCATGATTACACTGTGGTGAAGAATGTAACTCCTGCCCAGATTGTGTTCATAGACAACGTTTCCTTGCGTTAATGATACATTTATGTAACATGCTGGACTCACAGGAAGGTGGTTGTGGTGGATGGCGGCTGTACAGAGTGCAGCACTGTGACACCAGAACCCCGTGTTCTCCTCCAGACTCTGGTCTCTGGTTAGGTTCAGGCAACAAAAGCACTTTGGCTACTGTCAGGGAAAGATGGTGATTTTGGTTGAATGTTAAAAAAAAAAGTCTAAACTCACTTTTTCTCTATAAAACAAAAACTTTCTTAAACCACCACCAGTGACCATAAACAAAAAATAAACGCTGAATAATGTGAGTGGATGTTTTGGTTATAATAACATGATCAACATGTTTGTGACTTCCCTGATAGGTAAATTAACATTTCCTCAATATGTTCAAACATAATTTGGTCACATTACTTATTTGCTGTTGTAGTTTCATAATATACAGTATAAACGTCATATTTCAGAGATAGGGCAAAGCTGATACTAAAAGTGGAAAACAGCCCAAAGCTAAAGAACCCGATTAAAAAAGAAATCCAGTACACTGATAATAGAACATAATCGGACAAACCAAACACTGCATCTAAAATTTTGCATCTTTTGCACATTTCACAGCCTCTGTAATTTCTAATTCATGGACATATTATGACATATGTTCTCTATTTGTCCTACGTTTCCCAGAATACCATTGGATTGTGTAAAATATGTTGCTTAGTATCTCTCTGTACAGATACATAGTGATAAGAATGTGGTATATGTCCAGACATGGTTCCAAGCCCTATCTTTGTTCCATAGAGTCAAATATTTACATCATTCATTCATTTTGATTGTCTATATATAAATATGTGTTTTTCCTTTTAGCTCTGTCTTTGGTCTCAACCATCTCCTATAGGAAATGTCTGACTCCTTAGCTGCTAGATGTTCCACTATGTTAACCAGCTACGCTGTGTCTTCATGCTGTGACAGATTTTGAGTTAAGTCTAGTAATGTGAGGAGTGAGTAGCATCTAGTGTAGTTGGTAATTACAACCCCCTCCCCTCACGCTCCAGTCTCAAATGTAATGAGAAATGTCCTTCTCTAATCGATAGAGGATTTATACCATACACCACACGCTAGGAAGAAGAGGGTGAGGCAACTACACCATGAGATGTCACTAAATCCGACAGACTTGTGCTTTAAATGAGCACATATTCTTACACAGCCAGAAGCACTGTGGAGCTGAGACATGGATCACATGTTTTATCAGTGGTGGATTGGAGCAGTTTTTAGAGGTCGGAGTATCCGTGTTCTCTCAGAGATCAGAGCAGTCTGAGCTCAGACAACGTGAAGAGAATTTTCTCCACGTTCAGACTTTCCTGCAGAGGAAACTTTCACAAAATCGACTATTAATTAGATGGAATGTTGTTTTTGAAGTTACTGTTGAGACAAATGGAGGAACGGAAATGTTTTCTCAATTTTAGAGAAGTCTGTTAAAGTTTTTGCATGGTCAGTCTTTTTGTGTGTGTGTGTGTGTGTGTGTGTGTGTGTGTGTGTGTGTGTGTGGTTGTTTTCTTGTGTGTGTGTGTGTGTGTGTGTGTGTGAGAGAGAGAAACATCTCTACTTACTGTCTGGATTCACTCATTACTTCTTTTTTCTCTGGATCTGATTTGTAGCTGAGCTTCACAAAAACCCAACAACCAGGCTTAAAAATACCATTCTGTGTGTGTGTGTGTGTGTGTGTGTGTGTGTGTGTGTGTGTGTGTGTGAGTGTGTGTGAGAGAGAGAGAGAGAGAGAGAGAGAGAGGGAGAAAGTGTGTGTGATGTCCTGATATAGAGCCGTGGGAACGGACCATATTGAATGCAGTTGAAGGCACTTTAAAGCCTCCTCTGTTGTTGTTGTTGTGGCCGTGGACCTGTCGAGGCTCTGTGTTGCACTTTGGGAAACTGGGAGCCGTCCAGTACAGATGCAGTGTGTGTTGCTAAAGGGAACTAAAGCAGCAGATTTTGGTGTTAAGAGGGAGGAGGAACAGTTGGCAACAGTTTGAAGTGTTTTTGTGTCCTCTACTCTGGAGTGGAATGTTCTGCCGTTGCTACAGGGGACAAAAAAAAAACTGCAGCAATAAATTTGGTATTTATCGTCTCACTCCCCCTGATTAAAATCCAAGAGATGAAGTGATGGATAGGAGAGAAGAAGAAGGAAAAGACGAGTCAGGGACGAGGAAGAAGGGAGAGAAACAAACAGGAGGAAAAGCAGGAGAGACGTAGGAGGAATGAAGGATGGGAGTATGATTGCACGGTTTCAGTCTGACAGACAGGAGGAGTGTGGCTGCAGCAGTAAAGTAATTACTGTTTACTTTGGACACACACACACACACACACACACACACACACACACACACACATACACACACAGCACTTATAGCCCATCACTATGACTTGCTGTCTCAGCTCTGTTTGACGGAGTGCTGGTTTTAAGACTCTTTCTGGTGGTGCGTTCAACTGCAATCTGACACTTGAGAGTCCAGATTCTGTAACTGAACAGCAACCAGTTATAGACACAAAAAGCCAAATTCATGGGATCATTTACTACATTCTGCTTTTGTGTTGTTTTCTCTAGGGATTAGATTTTCTGACACATTTCTTTGCTGAATACTCAAAGATGAGGTCTGGAGATTGAGTCTGTGATGATTTCTAAAACAGAAACTCAGTTTTCATAGGAGACTGAAATAAGTTGAAACCAATCCCTCCCTGTGTGATACAACAGGAAATTAATAAACCTATGAAATGATTTGAGAAGTGTTCGGGTGTTGATGGATGCAATCAGTTTTTTACTTGTCCTATCTTTCCCAGAATGCCGTTGGACCACCATCAGAATATAGGTGCAAACATTTATACATTAACTATCTTGTGCTTCATCTGACTTTGCTCAGTTCACAGTCAGAGAAGTGTGGGGTATGGAAAAAATCTAAGTTATGATTATTGTCCTGGTATTGATATAAATTATAACAAAAGCACATGTTTAACTGTTAATTCCATATTTTTTCCATCCATCCGTTTTCTTCCACTTATCTGTGGTTGGGTCACTGTGGCAGCAGATGTAGCAGGGTGTTCCAGATGTGCCTCTCCATAGCAACACATCCCAGCTCCTCCTGGGGGATCCTGAGGCGTTCCCAGGCAAGATGGGCTAAATATTCCCTCCAGTGAGTTCTCAGTCTGCTCCAGGGTCTGTTCTTTTGTTGGACGTGCCCGGAACATCTCCAAAGGAAGGTGCCCAGGCATCTGAGCCCCTTACCCTCTATCTCTAAGGCTGAGCCCAGCCACCTGGCAGAGGAAGCTTGTTCTTCAGCAGCTTGTATCCACGATCTCATTCTTTTGGTCACTACCCAAAGCTCATGACCATAGTTGAGGGTTGGAACTTAGATGGACTGGAAAATAGAGAGCTCTTCCCCAATATAGCACATGGTGCACCGACCCGGTTTATTTGTGGACAAAACTCAGAGATACTTGAACTCTTTCGCTTTGGGGCAGCAACTCGCTCCTAAACCAGAGGAAGCATTCCACCGTTTTCTAGCAGAAAACCTTGGCCTCAGACTTGGAGGTGCTGGCTCTCATTCTGGGCCGTTTCACACTCAGCTGCAGATCAGTAAGTGCTGAAGCCAACAGAGATGCAATTCTGAGGTTCCCAAAGCGGACACCCTCCTAACGCTGGATGTGCCTTTAGATCCAGTCCATGAATATCACAAACAGGACAAGGCCATATTTATTCTATTGAAACCCATCTTTATTCAATTCTTTATTTCAATTTTCTTCAAACAAAATCCAGTTACTTTAAATAAATGTGTATTCTTCAAGTATTATTAAATGAGTCACACACCCAGCAGACACAGAGAAGCCTCAACATTTATCTGCAGTGAGTTGTTGGCAAAAAAAAAAAAAAAAAATCCCACAGATTTTGGTCTAATTACAGTTAGTACTGAGTAGCATGTTTCAAGTATGAATGAGATACTGCTGGGACTGTGAAATAGTTAAAACAACTTAAAAGTCCTTATCTGGTACCAGTGAGTGCTGAAGTAAACAGAATCACATCATCTGCAAAAAAGCAGATCTGTAATTCTGAGGTTACCAAACCGAATACCCTCAAGTGTTTAGTTTGTCTGCTCTGGGCTCCTGTAGAAACATGTCACCATGAAAGAGGACCCACAGTGTCTGTAGATATAAAAGAATCATTCTAAGGTAAAAAAAAAAAAAAAAACGATTCTTATCTTTCAGCTCACTGATGAAAACAGAGCTCTGAATGTTAGATTCTGTAAATGGAGCCACTTAAATCTGTCAACCACCATGTTGAACAGACAAACTAAACACTGGGCCTTTCGCATATTCTGCAGCTACCATAATTTCTCATTCAAGCTAGGTAGGAGAGGGCGAGGCAAGGGGTTGCAATCAATAATTACACCACTAGATGTCATTAAATCCGACAGAAGCACTGTGGAGCTGAGCCATGGATGACATGTTTTATCAGTGGTGGATTGGAGCAGTCGGAGTATCCGTGTTCTCCTAGAGATCAGAGCAGAGTGAGCTCAGACAACGTGAAGGGAATTTTCTTTTCTTTTCAGAGGAAAGAGCTTCATTTGTTGGCCTCCATCTAAGGTTGGCCTGCATGGAACCAGCAGATTGTTGTAGAAGAGTGCAGCTGTGAGAGTTTTCACAACGCTCCTTTAGTCCCTCAGCAGTCCCCAAACCACACACACACACACACACACACACCCCGCCTTATCCTCTGGTCTAAATGACAGACCTTGCTAACCACAGGGATCTAATTGTAGCGCCGCTCCTCAGTGTGTGTGTGTGTGATGTGTTTTTCAATGTGTTTGTATGTGGCTGTGTGACATTCTGCTCTCTAATCTTGTGTGTGTGTTGGCTAGCAGTCTCTCCCCAGAGAGGGGTGGCGGGGCAGGGCAGGGGGGCGACAACAAAACGGCTACCCAGGAATAGCACACTGTGCCCTGGGCGATACTCTGGGGTCGCCTGGGTGGAGATCTGGATGGGAGGAAAAGGAGGAGGTGAGGAGAGAATGGAGCAGGAGGCAGGAGGGCAAAGAGGACTGGAGCTTGGACAAAAGTGAATGGATTGACAGGAGGAGGTGCAGCTGATGAGGTTGATTTGATCATTGATCAGATCATAGTAACATGCTCTTCTGGTAATGTGAACGTTCTTGTAACTGATATCCAGATCACACATCCAGCCACACTCACTCACAGGCCAACATCAAACCTACTATACACCATGACACCAGCATTAAAGTTGACTCCCCTATCAGGGTAGCAAGGAACACAAGAGTCACGACCAACTAACCTTCTCTGATTATGTTGCCTTGGGTGCCTCAGGCCTTACCTAACTCAACATGCTACCCAGGTCCTGATACAGCCTGTGGTCATCACATGACTAGATTACTGTAATGCCCTCCTGACGGGCCTCCCAGTCTGCACAGTGAAACTCTTTCAGATGATCCAGAACACGGCAGCTCGCCTGGCTTTTAATCAACCCAAAAGGTCACTCTTACCCTGCTGCTCAATGAGCTCCACTGGCTACCTGTAGCCTGCATTGAATTCAAATCCCTAATGCTGACTACAAAGTACTCTCCAGTTCTGTCCTCATACAGATCCCCCAATGAACAACGCATGGCTCTGCCACCTCTTCTCATCTGTTGTTTCTCATTGGTGGAACGTCCTACCAGTTCCTATCAGATCAGTGGCGTCCCTCTCTACCTTTTAAAGAACCTCCTGAAGGACCTCCAGCTCTTCAGAGAGGACCTCGTCTACAACACTATTTGGATCACTATCCCCCTCTACAACTGGACCTTGATTCCCCCAGATCCAGATGTTTTTACAGGGAGAGTAAAAAAAGAGAGAGGTGGTGCATAAACATTCAAAAATATTTTTTTATCATACATTTGGCATGTACCAAGATACTTGAGAACAATAATGTGGGGATCAAGGAAAGCTTTGAACTCTACAAGAGAGCAAAGAACTCTCATGTCTGCTCGTCAGGTATGAAACTACAACCAGGAGACCGTTAGCTTAGCCCACACACTAGACACTTTTATTTATGTATATTTCAGAGTTGATGAATCAGCACTCCGTGTTCCCTCATGATTCACTGAGTCCTGTTACATCACGTGAACACTGAAGAAATGTTTGCTACTGGGTGTCACCACAGATTCTACAGCTGCTGTGTTCTCTGATGTGTATTCCAGCTGTGTATGTGTGTGTGTGTGTGTGTGTGTGTGTGTGTGTGTGTGTCCCAGTGAAGGATCGTTGCTGGAGTCATTAATCACAGCATCGTTCACACAAGAGTGTTAACTTGTACTTAGTGTACTTACATAAACTGTTACTGTGTTTACACACATGCGGGCCCCCACACACACATAGGTTTTTAGAGACCACCTGACTTCAGGCTGCTGTGATGCTTAACTTCCTTCCTCCTGGTCTCTTGTAGTTATCCAAGAGCTGAAGCGCCTTCTGCTGTCGATTTCAGAGAGAGACATGATGTGAAATCAGAATAAAATGTGGGGCACAGTACAGACTGTTGGACACTAGGTGGAGCCGAGACATCAGTGTGTGTGTGAGTGAAGCTGCAGAGAAATTAACCAGCCTGTTGTTCTCCTTTTAGATGGATCAGGTGTCAGATGAGGAGGTGGAGGTCAGAGAGGAAGAGGAGGAGGAAGAGGAGGACAGTGACAAGGAGGACCAGGACCTGGATAAGATGTTTGGAGCCTGGCTGGGAGAGCTCGACAAGCTCACACAGGTACACTGCCCACTTACTGTGTCATGAAATATGAAATATGATGTTGCACATGTTCACCTCCTCCCTTATGTCCTGTCCATCCAGAGTCTGGATGATGGGCGCCCGGAGCAGCCCCCTCAGCAGAAAGCTCCCCTCAGACAAGAGACCAACATGGCCAACTTCTCCTACAGATTCTCCATCTACAACATCAACGGTCAGACACACACACACATTGCAGTTTGTTTCATTTTAAAACACACACACACACACTCCTGCTCTCGTCTCACATCCTGATGTCTCTTTGTATTCAGAGGCGTTGAACCAGGGGGAGAACGTGGATCTGGACGCTCTCATGGCCGACCTCTGCTCCATCGAACAGGAGCTCAGCACCATCAACAACAAACCCAACAGTGCTGGCGGCATGGCTCGTCTGGGGTTGACTGACACCAAGGTACAATAAATTATATGTGACAATACACAATACATTTTAATTAGAGAGATTCTCTAAGACAATTTTGAGTTAGTTTAAATGTAGACAGGTTGGAGCAGTCTCTGATTTGTTTGGGAATGTTACGTCCCCGTATAGGGTGTTGCAGTCAGAAACAGGCAGTTTATTTCTGCTATGAATACACAAATACAATAAACACAAACTGAGAAATGGAGCTTCTCTTCAGAGTGAACGCAGACCAACACAACAAACAAAACACACCTTTTTAAACCCTACACCAAAGGAAACAACAAAAAGACCCTTGCTAAACCTAACTTTCAAAATGTAACCAAAAACAGAAAAGGCAGTTCACTCTTACTGCATCAGTCAATGAAGTACAGGGTACAACATACAAAGGATGAAGCACAGGGAACTCTCTCACAGAGTTTGTGACGGAGCACAAAGCTGCACTCTCAGCCAGGTTCCTGCAGTCTCTGGTAGGAACTGAGTCTAAAGGAGGCCTCACTCTGATCACCTGGATCGGAATCAGCTGTGCTGTTGATCAGCACCTAGGCAAAGATCTTCACATCAGGACAGGAGGTCACATTCTGGACCAGAGCACAGACATATGACACACAATGACTGGCCACAGAAAGTCTCTGATTTCAGTGTTCTGAAAATATGATCACAGACAGATTGAGCTCTTGTTTTCATGTTTCATGTTTTGGTCAGAATCATGTTTCCTGTTGCTGGTCATGACGAAACATTGAAATCAAACTTACTTAGATTACTTTGTTCTACCAGCTCACTTTTTTCCTCTGAGTGAAATTTAGTTTGTTTCTATGTTTATTGAACTGTAGTCATTTTAAGGTGGTGTAAAATCGTTGTTTAATATTAAAATAAAAAACAAAAACTTTTCATTGCTGGCATCTGAGGGTCCTTCTTCATTAGGGGCCCAGAGTAGTCCACCCTGTGACCCCTTACACATTCTTTCTTCCTTCTCCAGGTCCGTCAGAAGCCTCCTGCAGGCCGCAGCAGCAGACAGCAGCCAGCAGGGAGCAGCAGCGGTGGTGGAGGTGGAGGTGGCAGTAGTAATAACAGTGTTAGTGGTGGTGGTGGGGGGGGCAGCAGCGGTGCGAGCAGTAGCAGCAGCAGCACTAGAGCTTCACCGGCTGGCACCATCAGAGCTCCCACCGGGCATCATGGGAGACCGGCACTGGCTTCTAACTTCAGCCTTGACGACATCACTGCACAGCTGGAGAAGGTGTGTGTGTGTGTGTGTGTGCGTGTGTGTGTGTGTGTGTGTGGTGTTTTCATACCCATCATTCATTCAGGAACTCATATCCCTCAAAAGAAACTTGTTTTCTGGCCTCATGGAGTTGTCAGTGTTGGTGTATTGAAAGAAAGGTGGGGATGATCTGTCCACCGGATTTGTTTCTGGATCCATTTTGACCAGCCAGATGTGACGATGCACGATCAGAAGTTTCTTTGTGTGTATGTGTTTGTACTGTCAGTTACGTCATTTAGGGTTGGTGGGCACTCGATGAGATTTCAAAGATTCAGTCATCCAGAGTTTTTCCTGTATCATGTGCGAGGGATGACGTGTCTGCAGATCAGTTGTGTTGAACCGGCCATCGTGCCTGGTAAAATCGTCTGCACGAGCCTAAACTTTACCGTCCATCCTCTGTGACCTCTTCTTACCCATCAGGCCTCTCTCAGTATGGATGAAGCCGCTCGTCAGACCTCCTCTCACTCTCTGAGCTCCGCCTCGTCCTACACGTCAGCCACGATGCGACAGCCCGGATCCTCTCAGCGCCAACATCGACGCACAGGATCGGTCGGCACAGTCAGCGAACATGAGGTAAACTTAGCTTCAGAGACACATTGTTGTACATTCTACACTTCATGTCCCTGCAGTGGGCCTGTGGGATTGTGGGATTTGGAGTCATAAAGTCTCTTCTCTCTCTTGTGGTGCTACTTTAGGCGCGCTCAATTGTCCACTCCTCGCGCTCCTCTGTCACCTCTGCATCCGGGGTTTCTGTGAACTCTGCTTCTTCCATGGACTCATTGGACAGTGTTCTTCGCTCCAATGACTCAGACAGTCAGCAGTCTTCAGTCCCGCCCTCAGCTGGAGCCAGTCAAGCTCATCACAACACAGAGGTACATGAATGATTTGTGTGTTTGGCCCTCAGCTTCTTCCAGACATTACGGTCCGTTCAGTTTATAAGGTACATCCAACTGAGACACACAGCCTAATCAAACCTAATCCTGACTCATTCCTGCCTTTATAAAGGTTCAAAAGGTCAGTTTCTGTTGCTGACAGGAACTGTCAGTGTTCAGTTTGGTGTTTCAGGTGTTTAACAGCAGCACTGACTGGAATAAAACCAGTCCACAGACTGGGATTCTGCTGAGTCTGCTACTGTTTCAAGCTGATAATGAAGAGATGATGTGCTTCAGTCAACTGCAAGTGAACAGCTCGAAGCACATCAGTTCACACATCAGATGTAACTTCCCCTCACTCAACATCAGTTCAGTTTGCGGAGTGGATTTTAACTGTCAACTCAATACAAGTAGCCAACATGGACACAATGGGTCTCATGTACAAAGCTTGCGTACGCACAAAAAAGTGGTGTACGTCCTTTCCCACGCTCACGTTCAAATGTATCAAACATGAAACAATCGTAGAAATGTGCGTGCCCCACGCCAATTTCATAGCTGTCGTACGCTCGTTTCTACAGCTATTGTTCCTTTGGCGACACTTAGAGGTGAAGCTGGGAAACTGTTAATAATGTGAAAACAAGTAGTCATCAGAGTGATGTGCACATCAGAGACACACTGATGAACAATTAACACACCCACGTGTTCGCAATTATATGGGTGGATATAAAAGCATGCGTAATGTGATTAAGAAAATAATATTAACAAAGACAGCGTTAGCGTTGTTAGAGGACCTTGCAAACGTGAGCGATTTAAGGAACGCAAGGATTTACTTGCAAACCATGATAATTGGCTCATAAGCCGATTTCGGTTACCAAGGCCAGTGTTACTGGAGTTGTGCGCAGAGCTGCGGCCGGCCCGAGAGCGCAACGGGGGCCGGCGAGTCTGAAGCCGTGCCAGTGTGCCAATGCATATTTGGGCATGTGGCATTCAAATATCATGTTTTTGGTTTTCTTTATTTTCTGCTGGTGAAATTAGAGCTGCAGAGCTTTCTAACAAGCCCCTGATTGTCTCCCTGTGTTCAGTATTCTTGTCAGTAAAAGCGGGCGTAAAATGTCAGCCACACCTGTCCACACCTGTGTGTGCGCTGCTCGGATCCCACGGCGTTTACAGCCTCACACACACGCTCCCACTCACGTCTTTTTCTGGTCATATTTATCCCTGTTGACAGGAACCAAACAGAATCTCCACTTCATTCACTAGAATCTTTAGCTCAGAATCTGTGAAATTCATTTTCTTTCCTTTGTTCATCGCGTTATCTGATCGGACAAAGAGGTGAATCTCAGGTCCAGGGCCTATTTAAATAGATTTGCATATGTAAATGGGGCGTGGACAGGGAGGAGTTGCACATGCGCTCAATTCCACGTTGATTGGCATGTACAAAAGAAACGTGCTTGGATCCATGCGAACGCACACTTTGATACATCTGAATATTTTTGTGCGTACGACAGTTTCCGGGTTCTGGCGTACGGCAAGTTTTAGTAGGAAATCCACGCAAGTATTCGTACATGAGGCCCAATGTCTTTTACACAGAGAAAGAAATAACCTCATCTAAAACATTTGCTGAAGTTACTAACTGAACAACTCTTTCTAAGGAAGTCTGAAGACCACAAAGAAGTAGCCATATTCTGCTCACTTTTTACTGCATTCGTATTGAGTTTAGTTTCTTTTTCTAAATTTAATGTAAATGTGGCTGTGGTAAACTGTTTTAGAGTGAAAGAAGCAACTTAGTACTGAAGTACTGAATGCTGAATTTACAAGAAGGCATGGATAATTGAAGAATTTGATGAGGCAGCCTTGAGTCTTGAAGTCTTCAGGGTACTAGTTCCAAAGTTAAACTGAAACAGACAGTTGGCAGGTAAGAGTCCAAACAGTGAACGTCTTCACCGCCTGGAGCTTTTGACCAGTTTTCAGACCATTTCTGAAACGATGAACTCTCTCTGTCCACCTGAGTTACTGTGAGGTGTTAATGCAGTGCAGAGACCGTCACCACACAGAAATAACAGCTGATGTTCACTGCTTTCCGTCGTCATTCAGCTGCTGCCTGGAATGTGTGAAAACAGTTTAAAAATATTCCAAATATTTCCTGATTAATCCGATTTTCCAAAGTGTCATTTTTAATTTCCCTCCACTAGACCAAAACTTTTTCTTTGAGCAACCAGTCGTGGTGTTTTGCAGAGCTACAGATCAATAACAGATCTCTTCCTTGGCGTTGAGTTCGTTCGAGGTTTTTCTGCAGCAGTGGTCTTGTTGTCTTTCCTCCCTCCTGCTGGCTGTGTGCTGCTGACAGTTTCTGCTGCTTCAGGCTGTCCTCGCTTCTTTTAAAATCAAAACCACTGAAAACAAAGCCTGCTCATAATCTCCCCTTCATCAGCGCATGTAGTCAGATGTAAAGATTCACACTGTGATCGCAGAAAACGCCACAAAGAGCTCCGAACATGTATGAGGACTGGTTCACGCAGCTTTATTCATCATGTATACCTCCATCTGTCTTTCCTCTCTGACCCCGGTGGCTGCTGAGGACTTTTAACCCTGAACTGTGTTAATGCCTTGCTCAGTCCAGTGAGATGCACTGCAAACACAAACCCTGTTGAAACTGGGTTACTGCTCCAGTTTGTGTGGTATGAGAGGCCAGAGTGAGGCAGCAAATGACTGGAGATGATCGAGGAAGGAGGGAAAGGTGACTATGGAAACTAAAGGACGAGACGCAGATGGAAAGAAAAAGAAAAGAAAAAAGAAAGAGGAAGAAAAGGAGAGAGAAAACAAAAAGAGAGGATGTTCACTGAGCTGCTCCCGTGAGTCCAGCTCATTAGAAACTGGGCCTGCTGCAGTTTGAATCAGAGTCTGTGTCTCCTCTGAGTCTCTATTAAGGACAGTAAAAATAACACATTGAGGTCTCATTGAATCCCCGTTGAGCTGTTTGGAGCAGCAAAGGTTAAGCTGACGATTGATTATCAAATATCAGCAAGTTTTTGACTACACAGTGTCCTTTCATCGTCAGGCTTCATAGGGTTATGTTAGTTTAAATAAACAGTTAGTTGTCTTTTATGATGACATGTTAAAAATTTTCAACCGACCACACTCAACCCAACAACCAACGACTGACGATACATTTGTGCTAAATTCCAAGAAATAAACAAAATAAAATCAAAGAATGTCAAGAAAGGAAATATTCCCATCCATATTTTCCTCATCAAACAGAAATAGTCTCTCTTTTACAGCAATAAAACTGTTTTAATTGCCTCGCTAACTTATTGTAAAACACACTTTATTCAAATGACAGACAGCAGCTGCTGATAGACCAGTCACGATAGCTGATACGTTTGTCCAATCAGTCAACCCGAATCTTGACTCTTGAGCTTTGCTGCTGGCCACACTTTTGTTACTTCAGCAAGAAGACCCTAAAAGGGGCGCAGCTGAGGTGTGGCAAGCAAGCAGCAACCACCACAAATAAAAGATAATGTTGTACCTCATTTTGCATGATAGTTCAGATCATTTGGAACTCCCAGCATTAAGCCTTTGATTGGACAGGGTTAAAGGGACCAACAAGAGCTGGAAACTGTCTCTCTCTGGGTTTAACAAATGAAATGAAAATTAAAACATCCCGTGTCCTCTGAAAATTCTTTGTTGCTCCTCTTTCATGTGATCTCTTTAGTCTCAAAGGCAAACATCTACAATGAAATACTCAAAGAGTACAAAATAAATGTAGTCCACGTGCAGAATCACCAAACAATGTACGACATGTAACACGTGCAGTCTGTGCGGAATAAAGCAGCTGTCTTCTTGATTACTGTGTTCACACACACACACACACACACACATGCACACACACTTGGATATTATCGGTCAGATCTTGGCCAAAGGGAAGAGCTGACCGTTATTGCGTGTGTGTGTGTGTGTGTGTGTGTGTTTGACCTAAATATTATGTTTAATCTGTGGTTTTCAAGAGCAAACTAATGCTTTCTATAAAATGGTTTCTAGTGATTGAAGTGCACACACACACACACACACACACACACAGAACATGAAAGATGAGAGATTTTCAACATTATCTCTGGTCGAAACAAAAAAATGAAATGAAATGAAATAAATAGTTTTATTCCCAAAACAAAAACACTAAATATATGTGAGTTATTAGATCAGAAAACCAAACTGGAACTGGGTCGAGGTCTTAATATAACAGCCTTCTGTCCACTACAAACATCAGCTTGTCTCTCATAGACTCCACTGTGGCTCTGTTCAGGTCCTGCTCGGGGTCGACTGGTGACTCACAGCACGGCTGTCCATGTATGAAGCTTTGCCGTCTCCTGCCAGCAGTACTGACTGTATGCACGAGCTCTGGTCCACTTCAGTTTGTAGTCTTAAGTAACTCTCCTTTCAGAGAGAGAACAGTAACAACGTATGTTTCTAAATATGAAGACGTGGCCAAATTTAGACATTTTAAAAGAATTATTTATTTATTTCTAATCTCCAGCAGTTCCAGTGAAGTTTGGTGGCACATAATGTCTCATAAAACATGAGGTCAGGTCTGGTGTCAGTCCTTCCAAATCAAAATCATCCTGTTCGACATTGAACAGTCAGACAGGGAGAGAGGAAAGAAGAGACGCACAAGAACACAAGGTGGATCAGACTGCAGTGAAGCAGCTTTAATGGATGGACAGATTGCCTAAACACAAAGTGCTTTTAAAGGTCAAACAGTTAGTGCAGTTCCTCTCATGGCCTCTAGGTGTCAGCTTCAAGAAAAATAAACTGAAGTGAAGGGAACAGGAAAACCAAACACTACCCTAAGAAGTCTGTTTGGGAAGGTGTTTGCTTTATTGACAGGGTGTTTATCACACTCTGTTGTGGTGATCATTTAAATGACAATTATCTGGATCAAGACACGAACAAAAAGTTTCACCAAGCAGCAAATTCATATCTACGTCAGCAAGTACTGACCAGCCAGTGTCACAGACTGATGCTATACAACAGCTTGATGGGCTTTGACTTTCTTTACATGACTGTTGGTTAATGTGTCTTAACGTTTTTCCTTCCATCCCAGCAGACCTGCTGTACCTGGTTACTGTAATCTGTTTATTATGCGTGCCGTTCTCCTTCACAGGTTTCGGTTTCTGAACACTTAAATCAGTGATGTTGATGTTTTTCTGCTGCTGAGCTCTGCTTCACTGCACAGCTTTCTGCTAAACTGCCACCTCCAGTCAATCAAACACCAGATTAATTCACCAGGACTCTCTCTGTCTGTCTGTCTCTCTCTTTAAAGCACTCCTATCTGGACAGGGAAACCTCTCTGATTCTGAGAAACATTGCAGGAAAACCTTCACACCTGCTGACCAAGGTGACACACTCCTCTACGCCCCTCCTCTCCTCTCGCATGGCAACACCCTGCCCCTCCCCTCCTTTGTGGCTTTGTGCATGTGGTTTTACTCGGGATGTTAACTCCTTTTCTTTCCACCTCCCTCTTTCACCGTCTCCTTTGTAGTGTTGAAGAGGGAGCAGTGTGTGTGTGTTAGTGTGTGCACATGACGTGTCCTGATTGTGTATAATCTCAAAGCTTTACAGAGGCTGTGACAGTGTTGTAGTCAGGACCAACTAAGAGACTTTGAGAGGTTGAGACCGAGTCAAGACCAGACATATGTAGCCTACTAATACTTTGGTCTTGGTTTTGACTTGGTCTCATTAGGTATCTTATATTAATGAAAACTCTTTGGGTGAATGTTGCTACATCGAGCCATCTTATTAAGCAGCACCTTTGCGTATTTACTAGCCGCTGGGTGATGTCTTCTCCCCAACAGTTGACAAATAAATCAGACAATGCACAGGCAATTTAGTGGCATTGCATCAGTTGTGGTCTTGACCGGTCTTGAACTCCAGAGTCCTCTTAGTCTGAGACCAAAACAAGATTGTGTAAAAATGCGGTCGATTCTGAGGCGAGACTGAGTTCTACAACACTGGGCTGTGATACAACTTATGTTGCTTTCACAACAGTATAGTCCAAAGGATTCGGTTCAATTGAGCTGAATGCCAAAAAAATTCACACCTTCATTTGGTTTGGTTCGCTTTCTTTTGGAAGCATACCAAACCGTATGGACAACGTCATGCAGTTACAACAGCTGCTCGTTTAGGGGCGGTATTGCCCAAAATAATCACTGACCAGGAAGAAAAGAAGCACCAGGAAGAAGAAAACCCGGCTCATCGATTGGCTTTTACTGGATAGTCCGTTTGCTTTTTCACTGTAAGCTAACCGCACCAGGGTTGACTTGCAAGTGGACCGAGACCCACGTTTTAAGTGGGACAAGAGTTTGCTTGTTTGGTCAGCACCAGAGTTCGGATGAGCTTTCACCCCTTCCTAAACGAACCGAAATATCCAAGGAAACGAACTCTGGTCAGTTTAAAGCAGACCAAACAGCTCTGGTGTGAGAGGGACACTAAGGGCGCTCCAGTATCACAAAAAATCTAGCTGTGCCGCACTGTTGTTAAAACAGTCAATCAGTGTTCATTTGGTTTGTCATGATATGGTTGCAATGCAAAAATACACTTGAAATGTTGAAGGCACTGAACAGACACTAAAATAAAATGGAGCAATGACTTGATTTCTATATATAAACAAAAAATGTTTCCAAATAGACTTTGTAGAGCACCAACCTTGTTTAGGGAGTGTCCGGTGGAATCAAGTTGTCAGAGTAGCAATAAGTCTCCAAAGATAGTTAATTATGATGAATTATCCAGTCATACTGTGCTGTGACAGTTATTGTGTAAGAAATGCCTCAGTCTTCAAAAGTGTTGAGTGACAAAACATAAACTTGACACTTTAATCTGTCCATGATCAGATGTCCTGTATAGTAACTGTCTATTTAATACAACTACAAACTGATGACACATTCATCATCACTCTCACTGTTTGAGCCTTCATTCTGTAAAGCTTTGTGAATTCTGTGATCACTGTGTTCATCTGTGCTTTCGTGGGGTTGAGGTGAATATTTCTAGTGTTAGCAGAGGCATGTGCTGTGATGTGATACTGTTTCTGCACCGCTTTGTTTCCTGTTTGCTGGTGAAGTTTGTTACAGTGACGACAGAGTTGATCTGCTTCAGTCAGAGTGCAGAGGCCGTTCTGTTTAGTTTTTCTATGAAGCATGATGGTCTGCTTTGTTTGGGGAATAAGAAAAGGCATGAGTGAAAGCAAACTGTACCTGACACCACGTGCACTGCTATCATGTGCTGGTGCCTGAAAGGACTCAAGAGTCTTACAAGAGTCCGATCACACAGAAGTCTTTACCAAAGGTTCTGCCTATGAGAATATACTACTGCCACAGACAAACTGGTCCTACATTTAGATCACAGCAGTCTTGCCTCTGATTGGACAGTAAACAGGTAAAGACTGTGCATTACAAAGCATGTCATCCCGAGCTGCTAACACACATCTGTGTGATTGTGCTGTAGACTGCTTCAACAACACTGCTTGCTTCTGATGAAATGTTTGGGATGATAATAATTATAATAGTTAATGCTGGAATTATTCACTATTGAAGCTAACTAAAGGTAAGTGTAACAATCAGCGCTTCTGTGTCTGCTTTTATTCACTAGCATCAGTTTGGTTTACATTGCAGCCCAAGCCCAAGATCAATATTCAGTGTATTTGCTGTACACAGTACTTCCTGTGTGATTAATGAAATAAAGTATTTGTGTTTGGAAGTTTCAGTAATCGATGTTGAGAAGTAAAGCTTGACACCGGAGTGGTTTTTCTCTGCTGTACCACAAAAATACTCCTGTCCCGGAACAATGACTTCCGAGCAGTCCTTTGACATGACTGTGCCATGCGCTTTCAAAGATACTTAGCAGGTGATTGGTGAACCGTGTGTCTATCACCCTCTATCAGGACAAACTTCAACCAATTCATTAAATGAACCATATAATTTATTAAAACTACTGAAATCAGTCAGCAGGCAGTAGAGCAAAACCCTCTTTTCCGCTCAGAAAAGTCTTCAGAAAATTCTTTGCTCTTCTTTCAATGAAGAATACTGAGAATACAGTTCAGATAGACCTGATGCTAGCAGCATCTACTGTAGCCTCTTTTACAGGCACCATTGTTTTCCCTTCTCATGTCTGTAGTTTTTTGGACACAAGTTTGAAGTTCCAACTTTGATGGAATCTCACGTGATCTCATGATTCTTTCAGTCCAGCTACCTTGCAATGTTGGTGGTCTCTAGGTAATACAGTGATTTTGATTCGATGTTCTTGGCATCCTTTCCTTAGAGTACTTCCCGTCCCACTCAACTCTTGTTGACTTCTTTTTCTGTCCCATCCTACTAACTTGATCAATAGTCAAAATGACTCCCATCCCACAGGAATCCACAAGAATCTGAGCACCTGAGGAGATAGTCTTTCATAGAGATTGTTGGAGAAACCTCAATGACTCATTGCACTCTTTTAAAAAGTGGAGGCACAGTCTGCCAGATAAAGTCACCTTTGCCTAACAATGGTTAAGTTCAGCTGCAGCCTCAGTTTGTTCTAATGCTAATGAGTGTTTGGAGCTCAGCCAGTTGCTGTAACAGAGCTTAATAAATGAGCCTGGTGCTAGCTAACACGGATCAATGCAGATAATAGGACTAGCTACTCCTCTCTGTTGTTGTTGTTGGTGCTAGTGCTGGTGTTATTCAACCAAGGTCAGGATGCTGGTGGTCAGCAAGGTCAGGATCAGCCTTTACTGGCCTCTGGGTGAACAAATTACTTATAGAAATCACATTTGAACATTGGAGAAGACGTTTAGGAGACATGTCTGATGTCACTCTGCATCATGTGTCTGTGCTCTTAAGCTGAAGCTGAAGGCTTCTTAATGGCTAAGAGGAAGTTTTATTTATCTGTGTGTGGGGGGGCATTAGATGGAGTATAAGTAAGGAGGCTTTATTCTGATTGGATCGGCTATATCATGATTTGATTGGATGATAAAGCAGATGAGATACTTTGATTGGACGTTGGAGAAATGTGGCAGCTCTGTGGGGATAATCTTCTTTGGTGCAGAGAAGGGGTGATTCCCTACAGCATCGTATACACACTGCACGTGCACACACACTTACAGCGGTTGGCTGGCAATCGGCCGTCTTATTTGGAGTTCTTGGCTTTGGCTGTCTATGTAATGGCAGCACGTGGACACATAAATCTGTTGCAAGTCCTCCACGTTTTATCAGCCTGTCTCAGGTTGGACAAAAAGGAATAGGTTAGTATTTGACGTAGAATATCTAAGAGACATCCATGAGAAATCCAAATGACACCAGTGCAGGCCCAAATGAAGTGAATGTAGTCACTTTTAACACCCATTTATCTCAGCAGCTTGCACTGGTTTCAAATCCAGCCCATCTTCTTCCTGCAGTAACTCTGACTCCACTGATTCACGGCATGAAAGTGGGGGGCAGGGTCATGATGGGCCCTGAGACTCCAGGCAGATTATGACCTATGGGACCATTCTAACTCCTACAGCAGTGATTAGGCTGAGGGTGTAATTATCACACTTGTGCACAGCTGTGTGTGTGTGTGTGTGTGTGTGTGTGTGTGTGTGTGTGTACAGTATGTGAAGCTGTTTGCATGCAGTGTGTATGTACTGTATGTAGCATATTCTTTCTGTGTCAGTGTTACACTGCCTCAGCAATAAATGCAATCCACCCACACATTTTCTTGTTCACACACACACACACACACACACACACACACACACACACACACACACACACACACACACACACACACACACTCTGCTGGCCCACTTCTGCCTCTATATAAGTCTCATCTCTCCGCTCTGGTTTGAGCCTATGGCGGCTCAGGAGGGACACATTCCTTCTAGCTTCAAAGGCAGCAGGATCTTTCCTGGGCAGAAGCTAATTTTAGTGACTCTGTAATGTGGGTCAGCTGAATATCCATGAGAGGGAGAGAAAAGTTTCATGCTGCAAGCTGGGAATGATGGTGAAGGCATGGTGGGAGGAAAATAAAAACACTGAAACTGCTGAAAAAAATCCTTTGCATTGTAACTGATTTCATAAGAGCATTACAGACCAAAAGAGGCCTGTACAGACAGACTTTGGTTTAATGGATGAATTAATGGATTATTATATGAATGGGCTTGAACTGGTTTTCTGAATGGATAGAGGGATTTTTTTAAATTAATGAATTAACCCTTATAATCCCACTAAAATGATTTAACATTAACATTTGACATTCACAGACAAATGAATATTATATTTACATAAACATATGAAGGACTTAGTGTAGTACTGATGGAGGGAGAATTCTGCTCATATTTAGCTAAACACAGTGTTTGAATAACACAGAGTTAGCTGACACATTATTTTATTTCAGCTGAGAGGAAAACACACTGTATAGATTAAAACCAAACAGCCAAACAAAGTTAAACATACTTAAAGTTACTCATGTAATACTCATGTAATACTTATGCATAGAAGCCAGACCTGCAACACTTTATCTGACCCATGCTAGCACTGGAATTCTGTCTATCCTCTGCTACCATTTGAGAAAGATCTCAGATCATGATCCAGAGTAACACAGTTACAATAAAATATGTTGAACATGAGTGCCATAGATGATCAACATGGACGTAGTATCCATAAGTTTCTGAAGAGCCGTTGTGAATAGAATTAATGCTAAAGCGTAACATTAAAATTCTAATATACATAACAAAGAGTAACGTTCTATGATTGCTGTTTTAATGTTAGCTGGCTACCTCTGTTATCTCATTCACATGTGTAGCAGCCAATAATGTAATAACTTAGTAATAACTAGACTGAGCAAACACATGTAGGTCCCATGACCACCATTCCACTAAGTGATCTAACCACTATACACTTCACTGTAATGAATAAATAATATTCCTCCATACATGAAATTATGAATTTACATATTGAAGAAAATAAACAATATTCTAAATAAAGATTTTGTACAACAAATAATTCTAAAGGAGAGAGAGTGCTGCATAGTATGTACCCTTGAATGAATATGATGACTATGCCATCCACTATATCTATTTTTGATGAGCAAATTGCACAAAAACTGCAAAAATAATATTTTATTTCCAAGAAAGGAGTACTATTTATGTATTATTACATTATCTGATAACATTTTTTTTAATGCTATGCCAATAACTTGTTACATTATTGGCTTTATTACATCACCGGTTGCTACAACATGCCAGCATTAACATTTTAATGTTGATGTATTTTAGCAGTCATTAAAAAGTTGACGCAGGTACTCTGTTCAAAAGTTCAAATGATGTCTTGCATAATTTATTTCATCAAATTAAATCCTCTGATCCACTTTTTGTCAGATTATAATTTTGTCCTGTATTTAGGCCGTCATTAGATTGAATAAATCAGACCTGCTCTGTAACACTGCTTTGTTTTCTTTAACGTCTTTTGTTTTCATATCATGTCATATGACATAAACTGGCTATTTTAAATCTGGACATACGTATATTGACACAGTATTTTTGACATATTTTAATATTTCTTTTTCCAAACACATCCAACACAAGTATAGTGTGTTTATCCACATTGAGCCCATTCAGTGATTCTATGATCTGCCGGCAAATTTAAACACCATCACTGATTTATCAACATTTAATTCTACATTCTAGTACGTCTGATGCCTCACTGACTGAACTGCAAATCCTCCATTAGGGAAAAAACTGATTATGATGCTTGTTGGGTGAAGATCTATACTTTATGATCGTTAGGCTGTGTGTCAGCTTTAGCTTCAGGCATTAACCCCAAACAACCGAACATAGACTGGTCATTAAAAAGCTGTTTATGAGCTTATCCAGAGAGTGATTCCCTGCTGCTGAACTCTGTGTGTGTGTGTGTGTGTGTGTGTGTGTGTGTGTGTGTGTGTGTGTGTGTGTGTGTGTGTGTGCGTGTGTGTGTGTTTGTATTTCAGGGGTTTTGGGGGATGCCGATAAAGAGATTGGCTGCTAATCTCCTCTTCCTCGTCTCCATCATCTTCATTTCATTCTGCCCTTTTGCATCAATATGCATCCTGTGTGTGTGTGTGTGTGTGTGTGATAAAGTGGAGCACCTCCACTAGGGCATGTACACACGTTCAGACACTTAAAAGATCATACTAAGAGAAACGTGTTTGCCTCAAACTCCTCTGACAAGACAAGTGGAAAGACGAACAGAGAGGCTGTGAGCAGGGAGCATGAGAGCTCCACATAAAGAGATCAGTGCCTCTGCATGCAAGTTGGCACAGCAGCATGGCCCCTCCCCCCCTCGCCTCTCCTCCATCTCTGCCTCCCTCTCATTCCTCCATCTCACTTGACCGGGGAGGATGTGACAGGACGAGCTCGAAGCTTTCACTTTGATTTACCAGCCAGTCGTGGAACGAGTCAGTCACTCAGTCAGCGGTCGCTAAACCAAACAGTCAGCTGCAGCGTAACCAGGCAGTCAGTTCGTCTGCTGCTCAGTCAGTAGATTTAATTAGTCAGCAAACCTGGCGCTCAGTCAGGCCCAAGTCGGTCAGTGTGTAAGTCCAGATTAGTCAACCTGCAGCTGCCGGTCGGATGGTCAGGACTTCATTTCCCATCATTCTTGCTCTCTTTGTGCCTACTTTTTTATTTCCACTCTTGTTCGTGCCTGCGCTCCGGCTCTCTGCTCCTCCCCTCCTCCACCACCTCTTTATTTTCCTCACAGCTGATCATCTGGGCTCTGAAGGCTGACGTGCCGGGCGCTGAATCAGACTGAAGGAAGCTGCGATCACAGGCTCGGGCTGTCACAGGGAAAACAGACTGGACTTTTTTTTTTTTTTTTCCCACTTTCTCGTGTCTCCATCTGTCTTCTGGTGTGTCGTCTGCAGGGCCAGAGAAACACTGGCACTGCTTCCTCTTTGAGCATTGTGTGTGTGTTCTTGGGAAATTTGGATAATCCTCCTCGACAGAGACAATAACTATCCACCAACATGTAGCCTCCAAGTGGTAATCCAGTCTCATTCTGCTGCAGCCACAGTAATACAGAGATGATGATGATGATGATGATGATATGAAGAGGAGTACATGTCTGATTCTACTAACCTTGGGCTTGGGCTCTGCTTCCATATCAGCTTATTTTAGCTCTTCGTTAAAACGATGAAAATCCATCTGGAAGAAACCTGAGCAAACAATGCGTTAGGACGAGAGGTGCACAGTCAGCTGACAGGACTGAAATACACTGATACTCTATCCACACTCACTGCTGGAGCAGATCTGTTGGTTTTGTTTGATGGCAATAGACACAGAAGTGTTGGTTGTTTTAGTGAAACCACCTGACAGTAAACTATGAATTCCTGTTGGAGGAATCAGGTACGTGAGAGGACCAGAGTGGATTTTAATGTGTGTCCTTACTGCTTTGTATTGACTGACTGGTGTATCATTTCTGTTGCTGTCATCAATGTGTGTGTGTGTGTGTGTGTGCGCAGGAGGAGCAGGCTGCCAAGCTGAAGGCAGACAATATCCGAGTCGCCCTGGAGAAGATCAAGGAGGCTCAGGTTAAAAAGGTGAGTCAAGTTCACACACACAAGAAGAGAGGACTCAGACATATGTGTCGAAAGTGTGTGTGTATGTGTGTGTGTGCCCTGGCACGTGTCCAGTGGTTTTCTGGGTCAGGTCAGTGTTACTCTACACTGAAAGCTCCAGTCAATAACAGCTGGAGTCAACACACACAAACACACACGCATGCACGCACGCACAGCACCACTCAACATAATGACTATCACAAGTTAAGTCCCAATCCCAGAGAGGGAGGGGATTAACAACCTGGATTTATTTCACACACAGACACAACTCCAGCTACCTGTCAGTGTGTGTGTGTGTGTGTGTGTGTTTGACCGTTTGCATGTTGATCCTGAACAAAGCTCCAACGAAAGTGCACCATCTCCAACACACTCTCACACACACAATGTCACATGTTTTCATTGTTTTCCCTGAGGAATGCTTTGATTTGATTGGCCGAGAGCTGGTAACATATCATATATGTAAATGATATACATGCACAAAAGTGTTATACAAACAAATCATTTGTGCATACAGTGAAGACATGAAACATGGTTCTTTTTTAAACCTGAATCACCTCAAAGTAAGTTAACATTCTGTAATATATTAAAGGCAAGTATATTGTATTATGCTGCATTAAATCATATTCTGTATGATCACCTGTAATATTGATGTTTTTCTTTAACATAGATACACAACATGGATCACTTCCATTTCAACCTGTTTTGGCCCTAAAAGAAGACAAACTTCCATTTCCATTTCAGTGTTTGCATGACAGGACAGAATACTGTTCACCAAATATTCTTCAGTTTTAAATTTGCATTCTATAAATCACTATTGAGCAATATTGGTGCAGCAGGGCCCTTTCATTTTTCTTTGAGCCCTCTGCAGTCTATCAGGCGTTTAGATTGAAGAGGGTTAAAGTGTTCAGGTCCACAGTATGTTCAGCTAACGATAACTTTCACATCAGAAGCAGTTTAACACTGACAGTAACAGTGTAAACCATGATGATCTGTCTTCTGTCTCTCTTCAGTTGGTGATTCGCGTCCATTTGTCAGACGAGAGCTCAAAAACCATGATGGTGGACGAGAGACAGACAGTCCGACAGGTGAGACTGGGTGACATTACAGATTGTAATTATAGGAAAGGCACTGGGTCAGTAGTAGTAATTGAAATAATATTCAACAATATTCTTCATAATCAGTAATATTTCTGAGATTCTGAGAAGTATTCACCATTGGTGTACATAGCTCTAGCTGTAGTAAGCAGTAAAAGTATTAGATCTACTTTTACTATTAACAACAGTTATTATTATCATTAGTATCAGTAACATCATCAGTACTGGCTTCATTAACAATAACAGCAGTAGACTCATTAGCAGTAGTAATTACATCATTAACAGTAGTAACAGCATCATTGACAATAACAGTAATAAAGTCATTAGCAGCAGTACTAACACCATTAATAGTAGTATTAGCATCATTAGCAGCAGTACTAACATCATTAATAGTAGTATTAGCATCATTAGCAGCAGTACTAACACCATTAATAGTAGTATTAGCATCATTAGCAGCAGTACTAACACCATTAATAGTAGTATTAGCATCATTAGCAGCAGTACTAACACCATTAATAGTAGTATTAGCATCATTAGCAGCAGTACTAACACCATTAATAGTAGTATTAGCATCATTAGCAGCAGTACTAACACCATTAATAGTAGTATTAGCATCATTAGCAGCAGTACTAACACCATTAATAGTAGTATTAGCAGTACTAACATCATTAATAGTAGTATTAGCATCATTAGCAGCAGTACTAACATCATTAATAGTAGTATTAGCATCATTAGCAGCAGTACTAACACCATTAATAGTAGTATTAGCATCATTAGCAGCAGTACTAACACCATTAATAGTAGTATTAGCATCATTAGCAGCAGTACTAACACCATTAATAGTAGTATTAGCATCATTAGCAGCAGTACTAACACCATTAATAGTAGTATTAGCATCATTAGCAGCAGTACTAACACCATTAATAGTAGTATTAGCATCATTAGCAGCAGTACTAACACCATTAATAGTAGTATTAGCATCATTAGCAGCAGTACTAACACCATTAATAGTAGTATTAGCATCATTAGCAGCAGTACTAACACCATTAATAGTAGTATTAGCATCATTAGCAGCAGTACTAACACCATTAATAGTAGTATTAGCATCATTAGCAGCAGTACTAACACCATTAATAGTAGTATTAGCATCATTAGCAGCAGTACTAACACCATTAATAGTAGTATTAGCATCATTAGCAGCAGTACTAACACCATTAATAGTAGTATTAGCATCATTAGCAGCAGTACTAACACCATTAATAGTAGTATTAGCATCATTAGCAGCAGTACTAACACCATTAATAGTAGTATTAGCATCATTAGCAGCAGTACTAACACCATTAATAGTAGTATTAGCATCATTAGCAGCAGTACTAACACCATTAATAGTAGTATTAGCATCATTAGCAGCAGTACTAACACCATTAATAGTAGTATTAGCATCATTAGCAGCAGTACTAACACCATTAATAGTAGTATTAGCATCATTAGCAGCAGTACTAACACCATTAATAGTAGTATTAGCATCATTAGCAGCAGTACTAACACCATTAATAGTAGTATTAGCATCATTAGCAGCAGTACTAACACCATTAATAGTAGTATTAGCATCATTAGCAGCAGTACTAACACCATTAATAGTAGTATTAGCATCATTAGCAGCAGTACTAACATCATTAATAGTAGTATTAGCATCATTAGCAGCAGTACTAACATCATTAATAGTAGTATTAGCATCATTAGCAGCAGTACTAACATCATTAATAGTAGTATTAGCATCATTAGCAGCAGTACTAACACCATTAATAGTAGTATTAGCATCATTAGCAGCAGTACTAACACCATTAATAGTAGTATTAGCATCATTAGCAGCAGTACTAACACCATTAATAGTAGTATTAGCATCATTAGCAGCAGTACTAACACCATTAATAGTAGTATTAGCATCATTAGCAGCAGTACTAACATCATTAATAGTAGTATTAGCATCATTAGCAGCAGTACTAACATCATTAATAGTAGTATTAGCATCATTAGCAGCAGTACTAACACCATTAATCATGATGTTAATGATATCAGTGCTAACAGTGTCTCCTGTTCTTCAGGTTTTGGACAGTTTGCTGGAGAAGTCTCACTGTGGTTACAGTCCAGACTGGTCACTGGTGGAGACCATCAACGAGCTGCAAATGGGTGAGCAGACACACACACACACACACACACACACACACACACACACACTGCTTTGTCCTGTGAATGACTGAAATAATAAGCGTATATACACAGTTCTTTGTGGCTGCTAGGTCTCAGTAAGCAGCAGTTGCAGCAGCTCTTCATAAGTTCAACCACAAAGTGCTTATCAAGTCAAGATATATACATTATTATATATTTATAGAGACCAATGTAAAACAGATGGCACAGCTGACTGAATGAATAATGAATAATGAATAACTGTTAGATGATGTAATTGGATGAGCTATCTATAGAAAGGGTCAGTGTACAATAGCCATGTTCTCATAAAGGCGGTGTGTGTTCTGATGTTTGATCCAACGTTTACCTACTCCACATTTCCAGGAGGCCTTTGTTGAGTATCTCTGTACTTGTAGTCCAAAACCTTATACCCAGCAGTGACTATCACACAGCACAGATACTACACAAACACAAAGATGTGAGCATACACACACACACACACACACACACACACACACACACATGGCTGTGAGGATACACACACACACACTCCCTTGGGGGATGAGATATGGGTTTGCCAGCATGCACTGTACTATGAGTTTCAACTCCACTTAACACTCTTTGACAAACACACACACACACACACACACACACACACACAGTCTTTATGTAGGTCCAGTGCAATGATGCATGTGATCTAACCTACATCTTCAGGGCTTCTGCTGAACAGCGAGCAAGCATCGCTATGAAAGAGAGACAGAGAAACAGACAGAGAGAGAGAGTAGCCAGTTGTGCCACGCTCAAACCTAAACCTTTCCTCGTTTACACACACACTGACTCCACGTGTGTGTAAAACCTGCAACCTGGGCTGACCTGGTCTTAGGAAACTCACCCTGGTGTTAATAAAGGGAATAAGTACTGTCTGTGGCTGCAGAGAGGAGACACACACACACACACACACCAGCACTAGCACCACCAGCACCCTGCTGAGAGCCCTTTAGCAAGAGACTGACTTCATGTCACATCCTGACCTCTGACCTCCTGCTGCGTACCCTCCAGGAAATGACAGTAGCACACACTAATTCTGCATAATAGCATTCATAGCTCCTGTCTGTTATAACAGGAGCAGTGTTAGAATGAATATTTAGCTTTTTAGAACTTAAACGTCCTCTCAGACTGATGTACTGTGTATGATGACGTGCTGTACATAAAGTAAGTCATACTATCACACATTGCTTAAATAAACAACAATAAGAACTGACAATGTTCCTACTTAGTGCTGCTCATTTGCTGTGCAGAGCCACATTATGACTTCATGTTTCACACAGAAAATAAACAGCTGTGTGAAGTGAGCATTTAGTATCTTGTTAGTAATGTTAATATGTTCATTCAAAGTTAGTCTGTTACATACAGCGCTTGGAGAGGCAGAAAGGAGGAGCAGCCGGAGAAACAGAATGTGAATAACTACTATAAAGAAGCTGTTGAGCTGAAGTGTGTGCTGGATTCAGAAGATGCTCACTGCTTATCTTGCAGTCACAGCTCTTTATGACGGGGAACTGAAGGGGTCGTCCTAATGCTTGCTCTGTCTCCACACTCCTTCAACAGAAACAGTCATTTCAGCTCACGGGACAGGCGATGTGCTTGTACTGTAGTGTGTGCCGCATTGCTTAGCTCCTGTGCTGGTGGGTGTGCAGACCTCACACCACCCACACTGGCACCGACTACATGCACTTTTTGTCGGTGAGGTCAATGCAGCAGTCATGTGGTCATGTGGGTCACGGCTGACGTGCTTCTGTCCATTTCAGTTCTCAAAGGGAAACATCTGAGAGACAGCTGTGTGTGAGGCAGAGAGTTCTAAAGAGAGAGAATGAGGGCAGCGGATTGCCACGAGCCATGATGTCTGTGGGTTAAGAGCAGGGAGAGTCCCCGCAGCAACACTCTTCTTAATCCTACAATGTTGCCAGTCACAAAGAAATAAGAGTGTGTGTGTACTTGTGTTCTAATTAAAGGCTGAACCTTGTAGACCTGTTTGAACTGTTGATGACTTCATGGTTACTGTAGTGTGACACAGCAAAGTTAGAAAAACTCTTGGTTCAAATAAAATCTTACTGTTGACTCCACTGTGCTGGTAAATTATACAGTAGTAGTGTGACTACATTAAAATGAGAATTATTATATTTCATTATTCCTTTTCTTCCAAACACCGCTGATGCACCATTTTACTTGTTCCATTGTCCAGAAATGATTCAAATTTACGATGATTTATTTTTCCAGAATAAGAACAAACTCAAAGTTCATCCACCCGCCTCTCTTGCACTACCCTGATACACCTGCTGCCTTTATTTCTGCATGCTATTGCCCCCTAGTGTCCACAAAAAATAATACTAATAAAAAATCACTGATGAAATAGTTCCTACACTCATTTGACCATTTTCGTGCAAAGATTTGAATTACACATATTGATTGATAGCTCTTTATGTAACATCTCATTTTCAAGGGACACAAAACAAAATGCAGCATTACATAACATGCATAGACTATACACCGACAGCTTGTCCTTTCAGACCCACACAGTGACCCAGATAATGAATACAGAGCATTAACATGAAGAGCTATTAAAGCCGTTAATGCTACATATAAAATGAAACATTAATCTGCTGATGACCTCAGGTAATGAGTGTCAGTGTCGTACAGAGCAGGATGTGTATATGTGAATAATAAACAGTGCATTCATGTACTGCTGTTACTATCTCGGTTCACCTGACTTCATTCAAAATTGACTGCAATACATCTAACTCGATGTTGGCAGAGAGGATTTTCGAGGATCACGAGAACCTGGTGGAAAACCTGCTCAACTGGACCAGAGACAGCCAGAACCGCCTGATGTTCACAGAACGCATCGAGAAGTACGCTTTGTTCAAAAACCCCCAGGTGAGATTCAGACACACGTGAACACATGGGAGGGTTCAACCAGCTGTCTGTCCGCCTGTCTCATACCTGCTCCCTTTTCTGCTGCAGAACTATTTGTTGGGGCGGAAGGAGACATGTGAGATGGCTGAAAGAAACAAAGAGGCTCTGTTGGAGGTTAGTTTGTTTTCTTCTCTTGCACACAGCTGCTTCCTCCAATGCATCTTCACCCGGGAATCCTCTGGAAAGTTTCCGTCTCAGTCTTGAGGTAGATGACCAGGATGATGTTTCAGAAATGGAAGTGCAAACACAATTTCTGGCCCTATACACTTTGTTAATATTCAGAGGACTTTACCACAATCAGCATAATCTTGGAAACTTTCGTCCACATTGACCACTGACCCATGTTTTAACCCATCATGCCTCTGCTCAGTCAGTGTGGACATGACTGCTGTTTCCACATTGTTCAGCCACTCTTCTTTCAGTGTAGTAGTCGTGTAGAAATTGATGATATCAGTATGGTTTACCTGAATCAGAAGAAACCGTACGGCACAGTGCTGACTAATTCTGTCCAAGTCAGTCTGTCAACAAAGTGTGCTCAGTTCATCTGGTAAAAATGTGCTGTAGGCTGAAATTGAACAATAATCTGTTGTTTCTGTGTGTGTGTGTGTGTGTGTGTGTGTGTGTGTGTGTGTGTCAGGAGTGTTTCGGCGGCAGCTCGGTGTCCGTCCCCGAGATGGAGGGAGTGTTGTGGCTAAAGGAGGACGGGAAGAAGTCGTGGAAGAAACGTTACTTCCTGCTGAGGGCTTCTGGAATCTACTATGTTCCCAAGGGAAAGGCCAAGGTGTGTGTCACTGAGATGAGCTGAGAGAGCGATGTGGACTACAGAAAAACTTTTTTTTTATTGTAGCACTGAAAAAACAGATACGTAAAGTTCAGTGTGTGTGTGCAGGCATCCAGAGACCTGGTGTGTTTTCTCCAGTTGGATCACGTAAACGTATACCACGGCCAGGACTATAAGAGCAAGTACAAGGCTCCCACAGACTACTGCATGGTGCTGAAGGTATGCTCACACACATACATGTACACACATACATGTACACACATGCAGTCCTGCAGTGCCACCTAGCGGCTTCACAGAGTAGTAATACCTCTGAAAAAAGACGGAACAAAATCTATAGAGCAATAATATTTATTATTTATGTTTTAATACTTCAGAGTATTGATTCTCAATACTAAATAAAATATCAGAAACAATACAAAAAATAAATTGTCATTATTTTTCTGGATTATTCTAATATAATAATAATCTATATCATTTATAATGATATGTAACATATGAAAATTTCATTTGCCCTGCCCTCTGTTTCATCGTTTTATAGTCATCGCATAAACTCTCGGTGTTGCCGTGGTAACGGGCTGTCACTGCTACAAAAGCTGTTGCTCTTCTGAAATTTGCCAGGAAGTTAGCTTGCTAGCATCTAGCTAGCCAGTGCTAACTCATAAAAATGGACACATTTTGAAAATACCTGACAGATCTCACTCGGACACACACACACACACACACACACACATACACACGTTATTGAGTGTAGTAGCACTATCAACAACTGGACATGATACATGTATCCCCCTCTACAACTTCTTGCTGCACTAACATGTCCGTGTCACACTGTACCTTCACTGTTTTCCTTTTTGGAAATGGCTTTGGATAAATGTTGTGAAGTTAATCTGTGAAACATTCAATCTAATAAATCATTACTACATTTAGAAAAGGAATGTGTTCAGAATTCTGCTTGGTTGTTTCTGTTTGTTACATCCTGTTATCATGACATCTGGATAAAGGGGAGTGATCTGGCGACCACAGACAAAGACATATTTGATGCATATTTCATATTATATTCAATAAATACCGATAATAATAAAAGCAATGAACACAAATAATGAACGCAGTAACTGCAGGAAGTTTGTGTCATTCGAGTGATTTGGATGAATTCAAATCATTTCCTTATCTTTTGACAAATTCATCTTTTTCTTTTCCTTGCCATGTGGCCATTGTACTTTTAGCTCCTTAAAATCAAGATGGCTTTGAATCAGTAGAGTAATATAATGTGTGTGTGTAGCACCCTCAGATTCAGAAGAAGTCTCAGTACATCAAGTACCTGTGCTGTGATGATGTCAGAACCCTCCAACAATGGATCAACAGCATTCGCATCGCCAAGGTAACGACCTGTCCTATCGTTACACGCGTTGTGCTGCTGCCTGTACCACACATAGAAACTGTGATTACACGCTGCACTGTGTCAGCGTGGTGAACCTGTAGTTCCGTTAACACTTAGTGTGTTTCATATGTGACCATGCTTGTTGTCTGTCTGTCAGTATGGGAAGCAGCTGTACGTCAATTTCCAGGAGGCAATGAGAAGGACAGAGGCAGCCTATGATTGGTCTTCCCTCTCTTCTTCCTCCATCAAGTCAGGATCCAGCTCCTCCAGCCTTCCAGGTCTGTCTGTCTGTCTGTCTGTCTGTCTGTCTGCTCTAATGTTATAAAATATTATTAAAAACAGCAAATAGAATTCAGCTCAACATAAGTAATAACTACTTTTGTGTCCACACTCCAGAGTCCCAATCAAACCACTCCAGCCAATCAGACAGTGGTGTATCAGAGATGACATCATCAGGCCACACACGCTCCCAGAGTGTCGTCAGCTCCATCTTCTCCGACGCCTGGAGGAGAGGAACACAAGGAGAGGTGTGAACACACGAATACTGTCCTATCCTTTCCTGTCATTGTCCTGTTCACTTATGGACTACGTTTCCCATGTTTCCCCTCTGCTTCCCTGCCAGCGGTCAAAGGTGAAGGGACGTATGCCAGTTCCTCTTTGTGCAGGAGGAGGAGGGAGTGGAGGTTAGACAGGAAGTGATGTAACAGGCATGGTAACAGTTTCGCTGCACCTTTTATAAAACACTAAGTGTTGACGCTTTGAACCGTTCATCCAACATGTCCGTAATGTCATCAGCCCCCCAGCTGAGCATTTGCACATTAATTTTAAAACTAACTTTAGCCAGCCTCACTCTGCAGACCTGGATTTCAGGTTTTCAGCGCTGATTCACAGAGTGAGCCAAAGACACAGCAGGTACAGGTAAACAGCACTGTGGCTTTGCTGCTGCTCTTTGGTGGATATTCCTAACCAATGATCACATTAAACCAGGATGAACTGAGACGTGCGGTTCTTGATCATCAGAAGTTTGGCGACCTCCAACAGAAACAAAAATGATTAAATGATATGGTTGTTCACACATGGATACACAGCATACATGCTGCTTGAGCTGAGTCGTCCAGTGTACTGTATCCCTGTTTTTAAATGGCTGCAGCTGAACTGTTGATTTATTCTAACCTCATGGTGTGATGGAATGTTCTAACCAACAACTGACATAACGAACATCTGGGACATGGTATGGGCACGTTTGTCACATTTTAGATCCAGTTCAGAACCTGTCTGACCCAGTTCACAACCTTTTGGTGCCTGTTTTCCTGTCACATAGCCTCGTAGCTGCAGCTCAGAACAGGTCCAGCTAATCCAAAACTTACAGGGGTTAAAAAACGGCTTGCTACATTGGACCTGATTTCTGTGTCAGAATTCAATTCAATTTCATTTATATAGCGCTAATCTTAACAGGAGTTATCTCCTGACACCTCCCATACAGAGCAGGTCTAGACTGTGCTCTGTGAGCAAGCACTTGGTGACAGTTGCATGGAAAAACTTCCTCTAAGAGGCAGAAACCTCGAGCAGAACTGCTGCGACCAGTTGAGTTAAACAGAGGATAGAGGAGAAGGGCGGGGGATGCACAGCAGCAATAAAATAATGATAAATGCAAGAGTTAGAGGACGGGAAGAGCTCAGTGCATCATGGGAAGTCCCCCAAAAGGTCACATGTTACCCTGCTTCCAATCCTACCTGGCTGGCTGGCTACCTGTAGCAGCCCACATTAAATTCAAATCCTTAATGTTGACTACAAAGTCGTTCTGCACCCACCTACTTGAATGTCCTCAGAGATATATTAACCCCTCCAATAAACCTGGCTCTGCCACCCGTAGTCTCAGAGCAGTCCAAACCTTTCTCGTCTGTTGTTCCCCGTTGCTGGAACGTACTACCAGTTCCTACCAGAACCTACCTTTAAAACCTCCTGAGGACCCAGCTCAGCTTCAGAGAGTACCTCCTCTCCTAGCACTACCTACTGGACATGATAAATGTATCCCCCTCTACAAGTGTCACTTGATTCTATGTGAGTAGTACTTATTGCTGCACTAACATGACCTTGATTGTTTTCCTTTTTTGTAAGTGGCTTTGGATAAAGGTCTCGGCTAAATGACTAGATGTAAATATTGTTTGATGATTAAACAGTTTAGGACATGGACGGATAGAGAGACTGACCGTAGTCGATCAGCCTTACCTCCATCACATTCCTGGAAGCTACCAATGAAAAACTGACAAAGCTCTTAAATTTTAGGTGATTAATGTAGGACAGCAGTTTGCCGGTGGGTGAGAATGTTTGGTGTTCTGATTGTTATTGACTTCATTCAATGTTGCACTGTGTTGTAGATTCATTAGCTGTGTGTTCTCAGACTGCACTGGTTGGCTGTTTGATTTCTTGCACTTGTCTTGGATTGTTTGGTTTCAGAAACATGACAACGGTGGAGTTGTTACTTGATCTAATTTTGTTTCTCTTCTTCTCTCTCATCACCCTTTTCCCATGTCTCTTCACCTCCTCCTTCTGCTTTCTCTCCTTCTCACGGTTCCTCCCTTTCCTCTCCTCTCTTTTTTCTTTCACCTTCTTCTCCAGATGATGAAGATCGACCCTATCAGTAGGCCGATCCCTCTTCAGATACCTTCCCTCTCTCCCCAGCCCCTCCCTCTCTCTCAGCCTCAGACCCCACCCTCCCGGAGCAGCTACACCGACGGCCTTATCCAATCTGAAGACTCGTCCCCATCACCACCCTCGCCTCCTCCACCTCCACCTCCTCCCCCTGTCGTGTGCTTAGCCCACCAGCCAGCACCTACCTCCTCATACATTAAGTACAGCACGCTGGCTCGCCTGCAGAGCCAGAACCAGTCCAGGACACAGCCAGCAGGAGCCGCCCCACCTACCCTTCCCATCCAGTTTACCAAACCCAACTACAACACCCTTCCAGCTGCTTATAGCACCTCCCCTCCACTACCACCATCTCCTCCCCCTCCTCCTCCACCCACAGTGCCAGTTCCTGGCTCAGCTATGGCTGCACTGAAATATGGTCCATCAAGCCCTTCCACTCTGCCTCTGCCACCCCCACTGGAGGAGGACTTGCAGGAGCCCTACTACCTCCCACCTCCTCCACCAGAGAGCTTGGAGACCAATGGATTGCCTCCTCCCCCACCTCCAGAAACTATCCTCAGCTCCTGCCCTCAACTCTCCAACAGTGGCCTCCAGCAGTTCTTGGCACAGAAGTTTCCTAACATGGTTTACGACTTCAGCCCACCATTGTCTGAGGACAATTCTCCTCCTCCACCACCTCCAGGTGAACTTTCTCCTCCTACCTCCCTGCAAGTTTTCCGGCCTCTGTCCCCCAATGCGCCTCCTCCTGCACCTCCGAAAACCTTCACCGGTGGTTTTCCCCCTCAAACTGCTCCTAAACCCTCTGGTCCATCTTCCCTTCCGATTGCCCTGTCGCCTGTGTCACCAACACAGCCCCAAAGTGGCCATGGGCCAGTTAAAAAGCAGCAGAGTTTCTCAACTGGACATTCCCCAAATCAGCCACCCCCAACTCTGCCAAAGCAGCACAGCCTCTCCTCCAAAAACCTTGCGCTCTCTCCCTCTTCCTCCTCTCCCTTGGTCTCCATCGCGGCAGCTACCTCCTCTTTGGTCAAACAGATTGTCAATCAGTTCCCAGGAAACACTTCCCCCTCCTCCCTGTCTGCCTCCAACTCCATGGAAGGATCCAAGTTCACCGCTCCTCAATCTCCTCCAGCGGTCAAAGCCAAACCAAAGTGGCAGCCAGGAGGCGTTGTGGCTCCACAGTCTCCAGAGTTTCCCCCACCTCCTCCTGACAGCTCCCTAGGAGATTTCCCTCCTCCTCCTTCTTCATCCTCTTCCAAGACGGGCTCCCCCATAAAGAAGTCGCCTTCCACCTCGTCCACAGGATCCACCAAGCGGGGCCCTCCACCAACTCCACAGAGAGCTTCCTCCATCCGGGGTAGCTCGTCAGGCGAGACCCAGGATGAGAGACCAAAGAAGGTGGAGAGCCTGGTCAACAAGTTTGGCCAAGCTCCTCAAACGGGTACCTCGTCCAGCTCCTCTTCAGTGACCGGATCTCCGTCAAAAGATTCTTCTACTCTTCCTGCTCCGCTGCCTAAGCCAGGGAAGTTGAACTTGGCAAACCTCCCATTGGCGCTCCAGGGGCTGCAAACGGGCCAGCACCATCAGCCCTCTGAGTTCCCATCCCCTCCTCCACCACCTCCCCCCTCCCAGCCTCCTCACCTCGATTCATCACCTGACTACTTCCCGCCTCCCCCCAGTGACTTTGAGCTTTTCCCTCCGCCACCCCACCCATCAGAGTTCCATCACCCCCCAAAGGTTGCCGTGGTGAACCCCCAGCCTCAGATGCAGCCACCTCAACAGTTGGCCACCTCTTCCTTATCATCATCGTCATGGAAACAAGGCTCGCTGAAAAAGGGGGCAGTCGCTCCTCCAATGCTAAACCGGCGGACCAGCAACACAACCCAGTATGACAATATACCGTCAATGCCCCTCTCACCACCTCCTCTGTCTCAAACCCCACCTCCCTCCCTGACTTCTTACTCTTCCTCCTCCTCTCCTGTCCCCCCAACCTCCCCGAAATCAGCAGGGCCAAGCACCCTGGCACTAAAGCCTCTCTTCCTAGAAGACCTCAACCGCACCCTTAAGAGGAAGTCAGTGTCCCGCCATGGCTCACTCACCTCTACCCACCTTATCCCGTCCTCCAAGATGGAGCCTGTGGGCACCATGGACGACATGGCGCTCCTCCCACCTCCTCCCCCCGAGCTCATGCAGCAGCAGCAGCAGCAGGGTGTCCGAGGACACTCCCAAACTTTGTCTCGTCACCACACACACTCCCACTCCACCAAACATGCCAACATCTCAGGCTATGCAACGCTGCGGCGAGGCCCGCCTCCCGCTCCTCCGAAACGGGACCAAAGCACCAAACTGACCAGTGATTGGTAGGGAAGGGAGGACAGTGGGTGGAGCCTAAAAAAACTGAACTGACTATTTAGGTCTCATCGTTTCTGCAGAGAAGAAGTAATCAATGTCTGTCTTGACGTGTCCGTCTGTCCTCATCCTAAATCATTCACCCGGTGATTCTGAGCAAGTAGCGAGCCGTCTTTCCTACTCTTAATCTCAGATTATGATTGTTCCTATTATCCTCATTATTATTATCATCCCCATCATTACTATCATTACCAATACATGTTTAATCCAATGACATGAGTAAAAAAATATGTATATGTGTATATATATATATATATATATATGTGTGTGCATATATTATTGTTAAAAAAAAAGTTCATGCATGATTATTATTGGCTATTAATCCCAAGAGATGCACATCTTTGATGTCCACTGATTCATCTGCACCCTCACAGTTTGACATTATTTTGGTAAAAATTCTCAATTATTATG